>NW_023397252.1:1179894-1415975 GCF_011125445.2 Fundulus heteroclitus | reverse complement strand
CAGTAGGATCCTTAGAAATAAGGAAATGATCATCATGAGTTCCACAGCTAATCTCGCCAGCCAGATTGATAATGTGTAGCACGTGTTCCCGTGTGTGTTTGTGGATGCACAAATATGGTGATAATTCATCTGGCAGGCAGGGTTATTATAAAGCTGAGCTATGTATCAAACTTTTCTCTAGCAATGCAATTCACTGTGATTGCTCCTAATAAGACCCAATTAGTCTCATTTAAATTCTAATACAACATACTGCTTTTGTTTGTAATCAATATCACATGAAAATCCAGATAAAACAACACATAGACCCTAAAGAGGCGATTTATATGCTCATAAATGGTCAGAGATCATGGAGTTTTGTGTGGTGTGTGTGTGTGTGTGTGTGTGTGTGTGTGTGTGTGTGTGTGTGTGTGTGTGTGTGTGTGTGTGTGTGTGTAAAATATCCAATTGATATTTTTAAAAATCATTATATCAAGGCAATGAAGGATTCATCACTTCAAATCTTATTTCTTACTATCTTATTAATATACTTATTTTTAGGCCCGAGTAGCTAAGCGCTGCGAAGGCCCATTGTAATTCTATTGTTTATTATTCTTTTTCTGCCCCAATAAGAAACGCCTGTTCGGAGAATTAAATACAAGCACATACAGACCTAATCAACTTGAAACTGTGTCAGAAGGCAGAGAACATGTTCGTTTTGCTTTGTTTGGAGCACAGATACTTGTTGGAGGCAGTTGTGGTAGCGGCTTGGTGAAATGCAGGTCATCCCATAGCCATACGTTTGGTTATAAATTCCACATGGATCATTGGATCTGCACCAAAAGCTGTGTGATCGATCCTAGTCCAGCCCCACACGGGAATCCACCCAATCATTTGGTGGGCATGGCCTAATTCCTCCATAGCACCCCCTAAAAGCACTAAAACAATCACCCACACATTCATCATCAGATTTGCTTTAAACTGGATATGAATGATGTTTGTCAACCTACTAACTGTTGTATTGGATTACAATAGTATTTGGATTTATGGCGCCCCCTAGGATACTTACAAGGCTGTGGCTGTGTCTTATTCCGAATACTTCCAAGGCAAGGCAAAGGCAAGGCAAAGGCAAGGCAAATTTATTTATATAGCACAATTCAGTACAGAGACAATGCAAAGTGCTTTACATGATTAAAATATAGGAATAAAAGCAAGTAGGGATATAATGTAAAAAAAAACAAAAAAAAAGAAAAAAAACATTTGAAAACAGTAAAACAGTTTAACTTGAACATTCAAAGGCAATTTTAAACAAATGTGTTTTTAATCTCGATTTAAAGGAACTCAGGCTTTCAGCACTTTTACAGTTTTCTGGACGTTTGTTCCAGATAAGTGGAGCATAGGAACTAATGCTGCTTCTCCGTGTTTTGGTTTGTGTTCTAGGTATGCAGAGTAGGCTGGAGCCAGAAGACCTGAGTGGTCTGGAGGGTTTATATGCTCTGTGATGTATTTAGGTGCTAAGCCATTCAGGGATTTATAGACTAACAGAAGTATTTTAAAGTCTATTCTCTGAGATACAGGGAGCCAGTGTAATGACTTTAGAACTGGAGTGATGTGCTCTACTTTCTTAGTCTTAGTGAGGATGCAGGCAGCAGGTTCTGGATCAGCTGCAGCTGTCTGATCCACTTTTTAGGCAGACCTGTGAAAAACACCGTTGCAGTAATCAATTCTACTAAAAATAAATGCATGGATTAGTTTTTCCAGATCTGCTGAGACATTAGTCCTTTAATCCTGGAAATGTTTCCTCAGGTGATAAAAAGCCGACCTTGTAATTGGTTCTTTAGATGCTTTTGAAGGTTCAGGTCTGAGTCCCAATCACTACTCCCAGATTTCGGGCCTGATTAGTGGTTTTTAGCTGAAGTGACTGAAGCTGTGTGCTAACCTTTTGATCTCTCCTCCAAACATTGGTCCAAATGTTATTATTTCTGTTTTGTTTTATTCAATTGAAGAAAATTTTGGCACATCCACGTATGGATTTCTTCTAGGCATTTACTCAGTGCTTGAAACTGGTTTATAGTCACCTGGGTACATGGTGATGTAAAGCTGTGTGTCGTCTGCATAGTTATGGTAGCTGATGTTGTTATTTTTTATTATCTGAGCTAGGGGGAGCATGTAGATATTGAAGAGGAGGGGACCCAGGATGGACCCTTGGGGAACCCCACATGTGATTTTTGTCGTCTGAGATGTAAAGTTACCTACTGACACAAAAAAGTCCCTGTCCTTTAAGTAGGATTTAAACCAGTGGAGTGCTGTACCAGAGAGGCCGACCCAGTTTCTCCAGGCGCTCTAACAGAATGGAGTGATCGACAGTATCAAATGCTGCACTGAGGTCCAATAATACCAGCACGGTGGTTCTTCCACAGTCTGTATTTATATGGATGTCATTAAACACCTTAATAAGGGCGGTCCCTGTACTGTGGTGAGCACGGAAGCCAGACTGGAATACGTCAAAGCGGCTGGTCGTTGTTAAGAAGGTGTTTAATTGTTGAAATACAGCTTTTTCAATAATCTTACTGATAAAGGGGAGGTTTGAGATGGGCCTGTAGTTCTGGAGTAGTAGTTTGTCTAAATTGTTATTTTTCAGCAGTGGTTTGATAATTGCTGTTTTTTAGGGACTGGGGGAAAACACCTGACAGAAGGGACGTGTTTATTATCTGGGTCAAATCAGACGCTATGCCAGGTAAACTTTTTTAAAGAGAGCTGTGGGTAGAACATCAAGGCAGCTGGAGGAGGAACTTAACTGCTGAATGATCTGCTCTAACCTTTTGTGGTTTATTTTGCTGAAATGGGACATTTTGTCAGAAATAGTTCCAGCTGAATAAAGCATTGGTTCTGGTGTTGATATGGTAGTACAAAGTGATCCTCTAATTTTAGGATTTTTTCAGTAAAGAAGTTAGCAAATTCATTGCAGGCCCTGGTGGAGTGGAGTTCGGAAGTCACAGACACAGGAGGATTTGTTAGCCTGTCAACTGTGGAAAATAAGACACGAGCATTATTAATGTTTTTCTTGATGATCTCTGAGAAGAAAGATTCCCTAGCATTTTTCAGTTGTAAGTTATATCTGTAAAGTCTCTCTTTATAGATGTCGTAGTGAACCTGGAGTCTGTTTTTTCTCCACCTGCGCTCAGCTTTCCGACATTCCTTTTTTTTCACCTCTAACTGCTGGAGCATTTCTCCAAGGAGATTTATTCTTCCCGGAAAGAACTTTTACTTTAACTGGAGCAATGCAGTCAATGATGTCTGAGACTTTAGAATGAAGTTATCTACTAGCTCATCTACTGAGTTGCAGCCCAAGGTTGAAGTATCAGAGTAAGCTTGAATAAAAGTTTCCGCGGCATTGTCCTTAAAGGTGCGTTTTCTTACGATGTCCCTTTGGCTAAATGAGTCACTGGAAATGATGCTTCAAAGGTAACAGAAAAGTGATCAGATAGGGCAACATCAGTTACATTGACCTGTGAAATTTTTAGACCTTTAGTGATGATCAAGTCTAAAATATGTCCCTGTTTGTGTGTTGGCTGTTTAACATGTTGACTTAAACCAAAGTTTCTAAGTGTGTCACACAGTTCTTTTGCACTTCTGTCTTCAGGGTTGTCAACGTGAAAGTTGAAGTCTCCCACAATAATTAAACAGTCATAATCAACACATATCACAGACAGCAGGTCACTAAAATCATTTAAAAAGTTTGATGTGGACTTAGGAGGCCTGTACACATTCAGAAACATAGTTCGTACCGGGCTCTTTACCTGGAGAGCCAATGTTCAAAAGAGTCAAATTTTTCCAAAAATACCTTTTTTACATTTTAGTGAATCATTAAACCAATGTTGCTACTCCTCCACCTTTCCTTTGCTGTTTGCTCTAGCTGCTTCACTAAATTCATGCAGCCATGTTTCTGTTAAAAACATTACATCAAGATTATTGTCAATAATGAAGTCATTAATTAAAAGGGATTTTCCTGACAGAGATCTAATATTTAATAAACCCAGTTTATATGACTTAGTGGTTGATGATGTCTCTGTGACAGGTTGCATCTGACAGTTTATGATTTTTAAGTATTTGTTCCTGTTTATCCTTTTGTTTTTCTTATTTCTGCCACGTATTATCACAGATATTCCATAATCTCCGGCGAAAGGCCCCGGCTGATGCTGGGAACTGTCATGTCTGATAAACGTGTGGCCAGGGGCCAATCTGTATCACAGCGAAGTAATTTGGAGTTCCTCAGTACCAGAGTGTTCTGTGATATGTGGAGGAGGAGGATCTGAGGCTCTGAGGCCTTTGGAGAATCCTGGTTTATTCACAGCAGAATGGCTATGTGGAGAGGATGTCATCTGTAGGCCAATCTTAAATACTTTGTTCATGTTATGAGAAAATTCCAGAAAAGGAACTTCTGGGCTTTGTGGAGAAGAAGGGGAGGCGGGTCCAGTCTGGACCGGTGTTTGTGACGATGGAGGTTCTTGGTCCTCTCTTTGTCCTGCTGAGATCTGGGATGAATCGTCCTGTAGCTCTGACAACGCCTCATTCTGTGTCATCTTTCTGGCCATCTTTATCTTGGCTTGTTCGGGCTGCACTGGGCTTATCTTTTGTTTAGGCACTGGATGTACTTTGTTTTGGAACAAAGCTGATGACGCATGGTTCACAGAATAGAAGATGTTTGAAATCAGCCGTTTTGCACCTGACCTATTTAGAGAGAAACGATCTCTGTTGAACAGATGTCTTCTTTCCCAAAAGATGTTAAAGTTGTCTATGATGGTTACAGTTGTTTCTTTGCATGTTTTTTCCAGCCATTTGTTTAGCATCAGAATTCTGAAAAAAATCTCGTCTCCACAGTTAACGGGCGCGTGAGGCCCGCTAAGAAAAACCTTGACATTCAGGCCATCAACAATGTTCAACAAACGAATGTAATCCTCTTTTAATACTTCTGATTTTCTTATCCGGTTGACGTCCTTCAGGGCTTCAGCTTGTATTATGAGTTTTTCCAAGGTCAGACGTTTTTTCAAGTCCCTTGGAAGGTCTGTCTGAAGGATGTCTGTTAAATCAGACACCAGGCCACTGTTCAGATCGTTATAAATCAACACCTCTGTGTTTTTCTTTTCCATCAGTGCACTGCTGATGTGCACTGACCACTTACTGCTGTAGTGCCCACTTTCGACCGTTAGTAGTGTTCCAAAAGGAACACTTATGTTAAAACGCTTACCGGAAATGACGGGATCACGTGACGAACGCAACACACGTGAACGCAAATTTTCAGCCCGCCAAAAATAAATGCCGGTGTTTGTTTACAAACAACAATCGTTTAAATTCAAAGCATGTGGAAAATACATCGCCTCCGACGTCAATGCAGGATCCTCCAAATATTGGCTGAACATGAGGTATGTTCATGTATTTTACAAATACCTATGGGTTTTTGTAAAAGGGGACATGTAAGTGATGCATTAGACGAGAGGACAATGCCTCGTATTACCACCATTACTTACATGTATATGATTGCGGTGTCGCAGCTCCGGCTGTCTCGACTGAATTGTCCGCCATTATTTTCAAAATGGGAACATCTACCCGACGTCCCTAGCCCCTCCTTTTCCGCTTTGTAGTCAAGATGGCGTCCGTTTAGTGCGAGTAGTGTCCATCGTTACACACTGCATTTTGTGCCCGTTTTTAGGGGGTCATCCGGGTACCTTCAGTGCACTGACTTTTTGTGTTATCTACATTATATACTATAATTACTGCTCCCAGCCTGTTCTAAGGCCTTGCATGGATGGCGAGGATCTGGATAATAACACATTATAAAATTGGGAGATTAGATGTCTTTCCCCACCACCCGGTTTAAAGAGTTTGTCAAATTCATTAGGTATTATATTCTCTAGAGTGAGCATGTATTTTTGGACATATGCCCTGACCTGTAGGTATATAAAATTATTGTGTTTATGGAGACCAAATTTGGCCTGAAGTTGAGAGAAAGAAGCAAAATTACCACCCATCAACAGGTCACCAATCGTCCCGATGCCTAAATCTTTCCATTGTGTATAACCTCAATCTAAAGTGAAAGGAACACATGTGGGATTATTTGCTATTGGCAATAAGGTGGATATAAATTCAATACCTAACTGTGATTTTATCTGTTTCTAAATACGTATAGTACTGTGGATAATCCGGTTATTGTTGTATGCCAAGGTATCTTTATTTGTTGGTGACAGAATAAGAGCACCAATTTCATGAGGGCTGCAATCTTCCTTTTCCTTTGTGATCCACATGGATTGTGTAAGATTACGATCTAGCCAAATTGTAATAATTCAAAGCGTACAAGAATAATAGTAAAATAAAAAATTTGGGAGGGCCAGTTTTTTGGTATTAGTATTATAGTGGCTTCTCTCATTGTAGGCGGTAGCATATTATCTGAATTTGCTTGGGTGTACATTTTTAGCAAATAAGGTGATAAAAGGTCACTAAATTCTTTATAAAATTCCCCAGGATATCCATCAGGACCCGCCATTTTCCCCCTTTTTAGTGATTTAATAGCAACCTGAATATCTATGCATGAGAGGTTTGCATTCGGAGAGCTTTTGTCATCCTGAGTTAAAGATTGGAGATTACAACTATCTAAAAACTTCTGTTATAGTTAAGTTGTCTTTTTCTGCGTTGGAAGAATACAATGATTCATAAAACTGTTTAAATCTATGATTAATGTCTTTGTGTGAGGTTAAAATTTCTCCATTTTCTGATTTAATTTTATTGATTGTACGATCACTTTCCAGTTTCCTTGTAATGATTAGTGAGGAGATGAACCCTGTTTTCAGCCAAAGACAATCTTCATGCTTTTAAGGTGTTTATTGAAAGACAGGTGAGGAGAGGGGACAAGGCAGGCAAACTGAACAGGGTCCAAAAAAAGGGGTAAAGCAGACATCTAGACACTCTTGATGGGAAACAGGCGAACAGAACTGGGCAAAGCAAACAGATCAGGTTTACAAACAGGCAGGATCAAGGTGCTGGGGTCCGTTCTTCGTACGTTGCTTAAAACATCCAAGATCAAATGACACATCCAAGATGATTTCATTCGGCTAATCCTGATCCGGCTAATTGGGTTCTTCGAACACACCTGTTGTTTACGATTAGTATGGCTGGATTGAGTTATCTGAGATAACTGCACGTTCATGCGTTTGTTTAAAAGGGGAAATGTATCGATAGTAGAAACATTGATCAGCAACGCTGCTATTGGCTGTTCAGCATGGCCAAAGAACGCCCACAGTTTTATTAATGCGTAAATACTGTCCATGGTAGATGTTTCTATCACTTTCTACAGTATGAATTTTTGCATTTTAATAATCTCATATTTACTTTGTTCTTTTATGTCAGAGCCTCCACGGGACCCACTAGAACATGGGGACAACTAAAGTGAAATACAATAATATTCTAAAAAATGGTTGTCACGTTCTGTTCTGGTTTATGTTTAAGGTATTTTGCCCTCCTTCCTTAGGTTCTCTGGTTGCTTTGAGTTTTGTCTTGTCTAGGTTCTTGTTTACTGTTAGTTTATCCTGTTTTGTCATCAGTTTTAGTCTTAGCTTTATTTTCTGTTTTAGGTTTGTACATCAGGGTTGTTTTGTTCTTTATTAGATTGTGTGTAGTTTGTTTCTGTCCACTTGTCTTGTCAGCTATTTAGATTTGTCTGTTCTTGTTTTTGAGCCTCAGCACTGATGTCTGGTCTAATTACTTATTCTGCACACCTGCCTAACTCCATCCCTGCTGCAATCACTTCTCATCGGTTTCACCTGCTTCCACCTCCATATAAACTGTTGAGACCAGACATCAGTGCCAGGTCGTCTGTTTGAGTATGGGTGAGTCTCCTCCTGCAAGTTTCTGTTTATTGGTTTACTTTTGGATTTTGACCCCTTGTCCCCAGAGATCTGAGCCACCCTGTTCCTGCCTGTTCCTGCCTTGTCTGCCCAACTGGACTGTTTGTCTCTCTGCCCTTTTTGGTTTTTGGATTTTGTTAATAAATATTATTTTACCGAACCTCTGCTGGTCTAATTGAATTCTGCGTCCTCTGCTCTGATTCATGACAATGGTAGCCTTTAATTATTATACTTTATTTTAAAAAGGCACTTGTTATGTCAAGAGATCCAAATTTCAGTGTCATTCCTTAGACACGGGAAGTAAAGGACACGTGCAAACTGGGAATTTTAACAAAAAAAAAAATCTTTATCCATAAAAAATGAAAATTTTCCTTTTCCAAGTCATCCACAGTTTACACGGTAAAAACTGTATTGCTCCGTGGCTAAATAATCCATCCATAGTTTTTTCTAATACAATATATGGCTCGACAGGAAGCAAGCCTTTCAAAGTAAACTAAACTTCACAATAAAATGGCCTGAACCATTCATCTTACTGAATAGGATAAAAATAAAAAGCAAACCATCATACAAATAACTTAAATATTTTAGATTTATGGCTCCAACACCACTTTTTCCTCTTTAAAAACCAATGTTAAATGATGTTTGTCTGTTTATAACAGCCACCAAGAAAAATCTCTCTACAATTACACTGTCGCGCTGCGCTAAAGGATCCTGTCTATTGCGCAATATGCGATTAATTTGAAAAACTCTGCAAATTATTCTTGCATCTTCCGCAACAGGTTGCAGTCGTAAAAATGGACATGGCTACGGCAGACTTCTCCATCTCCTCCGCTTATACAGCCGTGATCTAATCTTGTTTACATGAAATAAGCCTGCTCTCGAGCAGGCTTAAGCTGGCGCACATGTTGCTATGACAACAAGTACAGGATGTCTTTCGAAGAACCGAACGATCCAAGATCAGGCCAAATCGTCAACAATTAAATCCTGCTAACTGAGTTAGCGACGTACGAAGAACGGACCCCTGGGAGCTCTTACTAAAAGCGTAACCGAAAACAAGAGATGCACATAGGGGAGAACAGATGACGAAGCATAAGCGAAGTCCCGTCAACAAACAGAAAACTGAAGGAGGTTTAAATAAGTGGGGCGGACAGGTAAGTAGGGAGGGAATAATTAACCAAAACCAGATGGAAGTGATTAAGGGCGCAGAAAGGGGCTAGAAAATAAACCTTAGATGAAACAGAACAAAATAAAGCACATAACTAAAATCAGAACTAATCCAGGGACCAGATAACTAACCCAATAAAGAGACTAAACCAGAATCCAAAACAGAAATAAACCAAGAGGCAGAAATGAGCTACTTAAGCAAATAATAAACATAAACCAGAACAGAACATTACATTCCTTAATTGTCTAGCTAACAATTTATGAGGTTTCTTGGTGAGGGTTTCTTGTCACGCCCTGCAGAGGAGGACAGAGAGAACCCAAACCTGCACCTAGACCTGAGAATGTGACAAGAATGCTCAGCCATATGCAGCACACACTGCTCATTGGGTCCCTTTGCCCGTATTTCAAAAGTAGAATGTGGAACTAAACTGAATTGAGGAAAACAACATAACCTGTGACTGAGCCTACAGACTGGTGCGCACCAAGGGTGCCTGTTCCGTGGAAAAATGGAAAAGTTCACATCTGTGTGGATTTAATTATATTAAATGAAGGTGTAAAGTGAGAGAGATACTTTCTCCCAACTGCAGAGGAGATCACAGCAAAATTGAGTGGGGCAATAATATTTTCATCATTAGATGCAGCCTCTGGGTTTTGGCAAATTCCTCTTCATCCAGAAAGCATTAAGTTACCCATGGAGCCTGGCCAGGCAAAGCCTAAAGAGGAGACATGGTTCCCCCTTCCAGTAGGCTCACCACCTATGGGAGGGGCCAAAGGGGTCGGGTGCAATGTGAAATGGGTGGCAGTCGAGGGCAGGGACCTTGGCATTCCGATTCTCGGCTGCAGAAGCTGGCTCATGGGACGTGGAATGTCACTTCTCTGGTGGGGAAGGAGCCTGACCTAATGTGCGTGGTTGAGAGGTTCCGACTACAGATAGTCGGACTCACCTAGACGCGTGCCTCTGGCTCTGGAACTAGTCTTCTTGGGAGGGGTTGAATGTTCCTCCACTCTGGAGTTGCCCCTGGTGAGAGGCACCGAGCTGGAGTGGGTATACTGGTTGCCCCTCATCTCGGTGCCTGCATCTTGGGGTTCACCCCGGTGAATGAGAGGGTGGCCTTCCTCCGCATACATGTGGGGGGACGGGTTCTGACTGTTGTTTGTGCTTATGCGGCAAACAGCAGTTCGGATTACCCACCCTTTTTGGAGTCCTTGGAGGGGGGTACTGGAGAGTGCCCCTCCTGGGGACTCCCTCATTTTGCTGGGCGACTTCAATGCTCACATGGGCAATGACGGTGGGACCTGGAGGGGCGTGGTTGGGAGGAACGACCCACCTGAATCTGAACTCGAGAGGTGACTTTCATAGGAACAGAGGTGTTTTTGGACTTCTGTGCTCATCATGGATTGACCGTAGTTCAATGATTGACTTTGTTCTTGTTTCATCTGATCTGTGGCCGTATGTCTTGGACATTTGGGTGAAGATAGGGGCGGAGCTTTCTACCCCCTGCGGGAGAGCTTTGAACACGTCCCAAGGGAGGGACATGTTCACCTCTATTGTTGAGGCGGCTAGTCGAAGCTGTTGCTGCAATGTTGTCAGTGCAGCAACCCTCAAACACACTGGTGGACACCGGTGGTGAGGGAAGCCGTCAATAGGACTCCTGAAGAAGAAGTCCTATAGGGCTTTATTGGCCTGTGGGACTGCTTTGCGACCAGGCTGCTCGGCTGGTCGCAAAGCAAAAACTCGGGGAGTGGGAAGAGTTCGGAGAGGCCATGGTGAAATACTTCCGTACGGCTTCAAAGCGATTCTGGTCCACTATCCGGCGTCTCGGGCTGGGGAAGCAGTGCAGTACCAACATTGTTTATAATGGGGGTGGTGTGCTGCTGACCTCGTCTCGGAACGTCGTGCGTCAGTGCAGAGGAGATTCCAGATGTATTAAGGGCTGACATTCTTGATCGCATACATCCGTGATTGCATACATGATGGACATCAATGTTTAATAAAGTGCCAAGCGCAGGCTAACACATCTGTATGATGGCCAGGCATCTCTTCAGAAATCAAAGTCAAAGTTCAGTCTTGTCGGTGTACCAAAAAGAACCTTTCATCTCAACTTCTCTACCAGATCCACCTTGGCAAGGACTTGTCATAGATCTGTGTGAGCACAATAAGCACACATATCTAGTAGTTTCAGACTATTTCTCTCTCAACTGCCTCACAGGTTATCTTAAAACTGAAGGCAGTGTTTGATAGGTTTGGCTGCCCAGACAAAGTCGTGTCTGACAATGGGTCCCAGTTCTCATGTCAGGAGTTTAGGGAGTTTGTGAGAGAATTGGATTTTATGCATATCACTTCAAGCCCTCATAATCCCCAAGGCAATGGACATGCAGAAAGAGGAGTTCAGACAGCAAAAAGAATCTTAAAACAGAAAGATCTTTAGTGGCCCTTATGTGTTTCCATTTAACGCCCTCCACCTACACAGGAGTAAGCCCAGTAGAGCTGGTCATGGGCCGAAAAATCAAACAACTCCTCCTACATTGGATCCAAACCTTCAGCCTAGGTGGCCGGATCTGGAAAATATCAGAACTAAGGATACTGAAGAAAAACGGAAACAGGCCTTCTATTTTAATCAGCGTCATGGTGTGAGACCCCTCCCATCATTAGAGCCAGGTGATCCTATTCTTATTAAACTGGACCATCAGAAATCCTGTTCTACACCTGCTGTTGTCACTGGAGAAAGCACCACACCTCCCTCTTACACCGTTGAGACATCCAGGGTAGAGAAACAGTGGTGCAATTGTCATTGTTTGCAACTTTTGTCTGCAGCACCAACCGTTTTGGACACTCTTGCTGATGAAGAAAGTAAGCAAGGGGATCTCAGGCAATAGACGGACTTTGCAGTCCTGTCAATCCTTGATGACAAAACAACGGTCATGCAGAAAGCACTGTTGTATACTTGGTCCGGAAGGACTAAGTACACCTGTTGAAAGACTTAATCTGTGAAAGATAAATTTAAGAAATGTCACCTGTTTATTGTACTGCATTAGCTTCTCTGTTTCATTGTAATGTAAGTGTAGCCACCCATTTAGAGAATTGGGAGAATTTAGCTACGAACCATGTTTATTGGATTAAAGTTCTTAAGGTCGGATTTAAAGCTCAATTGAGAAAGTTTGAGCTAATTAATGACACTGTTATCTTGAAAGGAGAAGCTGTCACATAATGTGTACTTTGAAAAGGATTACTGTGCCTTTAAGAGATTGGTTGATATTTACTGCTGTGTACACTTTACGGCAGAATGTCATGAGGATAAATGCCATGTGTTCTCAACCACTGGCTGGTTAGTAAAAGTTGTTAAAATAATAATAATAATACATTTGTGAATTCCAAATCTGTGCAAACAGTGAATTCATTATACCGCTGGTGGCGACCTGCGGAACAGCAGGTGAGTAATGAGGAGGTGCATAGGTAGCGATGCTGTTCCCTGCAGTTGTGACACAGGTCGAGGCGTTGCTGACATGCAAGGGCACTGGTGGGGTTCATTCATGTAGGTTTTGGTGAGCTAATGAACACTTGAAATAAAAAAACTCCCACATTAAACCTTCAAAGGTTTTGCAAGTTAACCTATTTATAATTTAAAAAATTTTCAATAATAGTGTTAGCCTTTCTATTTAAATAAAATGCTACATTTAGTAGTTAACAGTAAATTTATGACAGGTTCAGCAAATCACACTGAAATTTTGTAATGGTTCTGAGTGTAATTATTCACTACAATGTTGTTTATCTGTGTCAATTTCTCTCTGTTTTGTTTTCAGGAGTCCATATTTTACAAGGGATAGTTTCCTGTGTCTGGGATGAGGAGACTCAGAAGGTTTCTTTTGATTCTCTAGTAGGTTATGATGGAGAAGATTTCTTGCTCTGGATTTGGAGACACTGACAGTGATCCCTTTACAACCACGAGCCATCCCAGTTAAACAGACATGGGAGACTTATAAAGTTGGAAAGATGATCGTTAAAATGATTGCCCTGGATATCTCTGTGGTTTTTAAGCTATTATTGGACAAAGGGAAGAGCTTTTTGCTAAGAACAAGGTATGACAATATCAAATTTTTCTACAATATCCAATGGTCAAATCATGATGATGATCACTTAGGCCACGCCCCCTGACAACAGGAAGCGTCATGTTTTGCTGTAAACAGTCGCTATGTTACCCCTCTGAGCTAATCAACAGGAAACTGTGTCCAGAGACAGAAGACATGTTGGTGTGTTGTGGATTCCAGCCCCAAGTGGATTCGATGCAGCAGGGGGGACGTGGCAGTGTGGCGAAGTCACCTCAAACGCAGCAGCTATAAGTTTGGCTCTGAATTCCACAGTTTTGGGCCGAGCTGCATAAAACTCACTTGGGTGCATCCTTATCTACAGGAATCCACAACAAACGTTGGTGGGCGTGACCTAATGCCTAAACGGCGCCACCTAGCAATTTTCAAAGGACCCTTTGCTATTCACTTACTTCATTGTAGAGACATGAAATTTGGTACAGTTATAGAACTCAACAAGATGCTCAGAATTTACAATTAATGTCATAGTGCAAGTATCACAGGAAGTTGGCCATTTTAGGTTGAAGGTCTGATTTTGACCCAATTTTTGACGTTTACAGCATTGATATTTGATCGAACTCCTCCTAGGGACTTTGAGTGAGCGGCTTGAAACTCGGTCAGTCTGATCATAAGGTATGCCCAATTAAAAGTTATCAAAACGGTGAGTTTTTGAGCATGCTGAAGGGGTGTTAGCAGGGGTCAAAGTTAACCTATTCGCCATTAAACACAAAACTCACAGAGGCACCAAACTTTCTGTGATTGATCATCATTGGGTGTCCTACAAATCCCAATGATCAAATTATGACATAATTTAGGCCACGCCCCCTGACAACAGTAAGTGTCATGTTTTGCTGTAAACGGTCGCTATGTTACTCCTCTGAGCTAATCAACATGAAACTGTGTCCAGAGACAGAAGACATGTTGGTGTGTTGTGGATTCCAGCCCCAAGTGATTTCGATGGAGCAGAGGGGCGTGGCAAAGTCATGTCAAACGCCTCTGCCATACGTTTGGCTCTGAATTCCACAGTTTTGGGCCGAGGTGCTTAAAACTCACTTGGATGTATCTTTATCCACCCCCGACAGGAATCCATAACAAACTTTGGTGGACGTGACCTAATTTCTCTATAGCACCACCTAGAATATTTTAAATGATCAGCCCCAAGCCGAATTCGGCCCGCCGAAGGATTTAGTCCAAATGCATTATCATTATTCAACGGCTGTATCTCTTCGCTGCATCGACCGATCTGCACCAGATTTTTTGTGAGTCATGGAGGAGCGCTGGCCAACGCGTTGGTGTGAATCGCCCGGTGGACAGGCGGGGAAAATGCGTAACAGCTTCTGCGGTGGCGGGCGGCCAGTGGTGCGCGAACCCTAGCGGTGGCCGGAGCGGCGCTTGGCTGCGAGGGCCGATCGACGCTGCTTGCGGCTTTAATTTTATTTTATTTTTTTGTCTGCACCATCAAAACCAAGTCAAATTCCTTGTAAGTGTAAACCTACTTGGCGATTAAACTTGATTCTAAAAATTAATTTTTTACAGTGTCACTGCCTGCTTTGAACTGTAAGTGATTGCTAAAATTTGTATTTGATGTCAAGGTTTTTTAATTTATGTTTGTCAGGATTTGTCTTTGATGAACCCAGAACCACACACACAGGACTAAAGTTGAGGAGTTTTATTGACAGGTTTGATGGGATGGTGGATGATGTAACCAGTGATCCAGGAATACACAGGAACAGGGGTGCAGATGAAGGCAGGAGCTGACGCCCCGGAGTGAGAGACTAAAAGGCCCACGACATGTCCACAGCTTCTCTGAGACGACAGGCAGACTTCAGAGTTACGAGAGACAGCTGGCAGGGTACAGAGCTTTACAGAGTTAGCTGGCAGGACTAACCTTAAATGAGAAAACACAAAAGCAGGGTTCCAAAGGCACACGGGTGACTGGCATGGAGAGGGTGTAGAATGATGACGGACCGGCAAAGAAGTGACAGCAGAGTGAGGCTTAAGTAGGGAGGCTGGCAGGTGAAGCGAGTCTGGCTAATTAGTGGCTGGCAGGTGTGACTAACTACAGCGGGAGTGAAGGGAAGACTGAGTGGGAGTGGTAAGAGGAAACAGAACTAACCATAACAAAAGTCAGAACCTAACTAAACCCAGACAGGAGGAAGAACTGAAAAATAGTAAATAAAAACCCAAATCAAAACTGAACCCTGACAATGTTCATCATCATTTCCAATTATGTTCCTATCAACTGGATTTTCAAATCTGTTGCTTGTATATCAACCCTTTTTGACTCCTTCCTTATTTTCTATTTTCTCCATTCCCAGAGCAACCCTCATTGTCGCTGCTGCAGAAGTCTCCTTCCTCTCCAGTCAGCTGCCACGCTACAGGTTTCTATCCCAGCAGAGCCCTGATGTTCTGGAGGAAGGATGGGGAAGAGATTCATGAGAATGTGGATCATGAAGAGATCCTTCCAAACGATGATGGAACATTCCAGATGAGGATTTACCTGGACATTTCCTCGATCAGTCCTGAAGACTGGAGGAGGTACGACTGTGTGTTTCAGCTTATTGGCAAAGGGGAAAAAATCATCAATCTGGATGGAGCAACTCTAAGAACCAACAGAGGTAAGCCTAAATATGTGCCTGATGCTTTTTGTTGTTTATTTTTATGTTAATGTGTCACACATTTACACACTAGGTCTGCCACATTACTCAAAAAGCAAAGTTTAGATAAATGTCTCATTTATTTCAAATCAATTCATCCAGCCACTATCTGTGCTCGCTCATCCCTGAAAGGGAGGTGCATATTGCATCCAGTAGTTATTTATTTACATGGACATAATTAATTTGAATAAAGGGCCAATCAAAAAATAAATGCATAGTCGAGCGCACACAGGACACATAAATAAGCAGTGAATGATATATATTTACTTATTTTTTAACAACACGTAAATAATGCCAGAGAGGACCCAAAATATATACTTTCACAAGTGGAGCATTACTGATTTGACTATAGTGCTCCCCTTGATATGTAAGCAAAAAAAATACTGTATATTATTTTGGGCTAATTTCAAATTCAATTGACACAGAAATGGAAAGGTAAAAGAGAAAGTAAGGCATAAATATAGCAGAGGAAAAAGAGAGTGTAAGGCAAGGCAAATTTATTTGTATAGCACATTTCGGTACAAAAACAATGCAAAGTTCTTTACATGATTAAAACATAGGAAAATAAAACAGAATGAAAGCAAGTTGGAATAAAATGTAGAAACAAAATAAAACATGGGAAAATAGAAATTAAAAGCAAATATTAAACAGTTGGACTAAAAAGTTGAACTAATGATAAACCTATAACTTCCGTCACTGTTCTGTATTTGTGAATCCTATTGTGTTTGAGGATTAAATATAATTAATTATTTCTATAGGCTTTTATTCATTAAAACAGTTTAACTAGTCGAAGGCAATCCTAAACAAATGTGTTTTTAATCTAAAATGTAAAAGTGCTGAACTTAGGCATTCAGCACTTTTACATTTTTCTGGAAGTTTGTTCCAGATCAGTGGAGCATGAGTTCTAGGTATGCAGAGTAGGCTGGAGCCAGAAGTGTGGTCTGGAGGGTCGATACACTGATAACAAGTCTGTGTTGTATTTACGTGCTAAGCCATTCAGTGATTTATAGACTAGCAAGATGATTTTAAAGTCTATTCTCTGAGATCCAGGAAGCCAGTGTAAGGACTTTAGAACTGGGGTGATGTTCTCTACTTTCTTAGTCCCCCTCTTAGGGGAGGGGGGCACTGTAACAAAGCTTGGAGCGATCTCCTCTCCTGTGGCCAGGCCAAGCTAAGAGAAACGTTGATCTGAAGTAGCCCGCTGCAACCTGCACAGGCCCTCAAACGAAGAAGCGACGGCAGGGAGACCGAGCGAGGGCCCCCTTCCCCAGCCCAACTGCACCCCCTTCCAAGAACAGTGTAAAGCTTGCCCAAGCCTTGTATCCCAAACGACGAGCATTTTCCCTTTTGGGCTAGCCGCCTGCCCGCCGTGCTAAAGGACCAGCTTCGCCCTGCTTCAACTGGATGCCCAAAGTGAACCGAACTGGCACAGACAGGATTGGCAGAGTTTGGCAGGGAAAGTCAAATGGTTTATTTAAAAGTTTTTTAGCTGTTTTGTTTTAAGCTTTGACCGAAGTAAATTTCCTGGAGCTAACAGGCTAGCTTCTGCTAGTATTCTGGAAACCAAGTCTTGCTGATATGTTTGAGTGTGATTTACACTTATAACATGCTTTATTTCCTTAAGGGTTTTATACACTGATGGGATATTAGACAAATTAAATGTTTGTTTTGTTCAGTCTACTCATTACCACCAAATTTTACTTAAAAGTCTTTTTAAATTAGTGCCGAATGTTCGCTAGCATAGCGCTAGTTAGCCCCTCTTAATAGCTTACGGCTACCACCAAGTAAACATAACTACGGTTCGTTTTAAACATAATGCTTGTTTTAGTTTCGCTCCACCATTGTTCGATAATACTGAGCATTATTACAGCATTAATAGGGAACATTAATGTCGACTTAATGGTGCTTATGTAACGTTTGGCTTGAACTCAAGCTAATGTAAATATTGACCACAGGACGTGCCCCGACACGTCATTCCCGGTCAATCGTTATTTTGGTTGTTTAATCCTAAATTGACGATTCGAGTCTTAATCCTTTCCAGTGGAAATAATTACATTAATATAATTGAGTGTCTTGATTTTTACTGAGCAAATCATTCTTTAAAATGTTATTTTCTCGTATGTTTAACTCAGGATTTGTACAGTGAATGGGTTGAAACACATTAAATGTGATGAACGGAAACTGAGGACCCAGAATTCAGCCAGACAAACAGATATCGTAAAAGACATTTTATTGTGAGGTAAACTGCAGCTTGTCGATAAGCGGGCACAGAGTCCAAACCAGGATGTCAGAGTCAGGCAGAATGAACAAGGGGAATAATCAGAATCCGAAGTCCAGAGCAGAATCCGGGAGCAGAGTCGGGGCACAGAAACAGGTCCGGTAACAGGCAGGCAATCAGGTCCAACAGTGTTGTTTTCTTTTTCTACTCCTCCGAAGCACAAATAATTAACAAACTTCCATCTATTAGAAATTTTGCCAACTCTACTTCTCCAAGCTTCTTTTTAAACTCCCTAGACAATGCCCCCAATCCCACTTTTGTAATTTCATTTCCTTCCTTAAAATTTTGGCTTCTCTTGTTCTCTTACTTCTTTCCTGCCAACTATATCACTACTCTCATCTGAGCTGACTTGCCCAAGCTTTGTTTCCTATGATTAGAATTTAAAAAGACACTAAATTTAAAAAGCTCGACTTTAAATAAATATTAATAATAATATAATATTGATATCCCATCAGTGTTTACAACTCTTGTGGACATAAAGATTGTGATAACCATAAAACACACTCGAATTACATGGGCGATGGCATGGTATCAACATGCTAATGGGAGTGTTGTTGCTCAGCCCTTTGTGTTTAAAACACCATGTGGACACATTACACAAGCTTTCCAAACAAACTTTTTAACTCTCCCTGCTCATCCTCTGCCAAACCTGTCATTGATCCAGTAATCTGTTCTACATTAGATGTTAATAGCGGGTGATCTGTCTTGTCTGGATGATGTCACAGCTAACAGAACGCCAGACCAGGTGTACCCACTATAAGGAAAAAAAGAGAGAGAGCAAAAAGTTAAAAGCAGAAAGAAAAAAAAAAGCAGAAAGACAACAGTCATTTCAATGCAATGCAATGCAAAACTGGAGAACAGTAGAAGTCAGTAGATGTTATGTTGTATGCTGACACTCAGTTTCAGGCAGCAATTACAGACCAGTAGTGGGTTCAAAAAGGGTTTATTGAAAAAACAATAATAAGCAGCCAATCACAGGGGAAGGAAGTCCAGTTCCACACTAGGAGAGGGAAGAGTTGTTAGTGCACGGCTGGATTAGATTGTAGGTGGTACAGGTGGGTCTGCTTACTTGTTCCAGTAGTGAGAAAAACGTTGGAGGGTGGACAGACAGGTGACGGGTCAGAGGAGCCTTCAGAATAGCATCAGCGAGCTGGGCAGACGGAGAAGAGAAGGAGGGGCAATCCGCTGGTTCCAGCGTGCGGCCCAGATGAGGTCCAGATAAACCACTCACAAGAGGGGCAATCCACAAGGAGGAACTGTGAGAGGAAAAAGTCAAAGGGTTAGTCCTTTCAGAGGGTTGAAGCTCAATCTAAGCTCGGAGAGCACTTCAGGGGCCTGGTTACCACAGGATGTGATTAGACCATCTGGCGTCTGCTTCATACTCTGACTCTTCTTTTAAACCCTCACCAATTACCTGATGAGGCACAGCTGAGGATCCAACCTGCCTGTCACACCCTGAGGAAGGAGGAGGTGACGCAAAACACTACAGGTAGACATGGAACATGACAGTAGAGTGAGAAAAATAGACCCTGATGTCCTCCAGTATCCTAAGCCTATAGTAGCATAACTATAGAGGTAGCTCAGGGTAACATGAGCCACTCTAACTATGAGCTTTGTCAAAAAGGAAAGTTTTAAAATGTGTCTTAAAAGTAGACGGGGTGTCTGCCTCACGGACCAAAGCTGGGAGTTGGTTCCACAGGAGAGGAGCCTGATAGCTAAAGGATCTGCCTCCCATTCTACTTTTAGAGACTCTAGGAACCACCAGCAGACCTGCAGTTTGAGAGCGAAGTGCTCTGTTAGGAACATACGGGGTAATCAGAGCTCTGATATATGATGGAGCTTGATTATTAAGGGCTTTATATGTTAGAAGAAGAATTTTAAATTCTATTCTTGATTTAACAGGAAGCCAATGAAGGGAAGCTAAAATTGGAGAAATATGATCCCTCTTGTTGATTTTCATCAGAACTCTTGCTGCAGCATTTTGGATCAGCTGAAGGCTTTGAACTGCAATTCCTGATAGCAAAGAATTACAATAGTCCAGCCTTGAAGTAACAAATGCATGGACTAGTTTTTCAGCATCACCCCTGGACAGAATGTTTCTAATTTTGGCAATATTCCTGAGGTGTAAAAAGGAAACTCTGGAAACCTGTTTTTTTTTTTTTTCCCCAGTGTCCTGTCTAGCAATGTGGCAATAGGAATTGATGTCTCAATGCCAGATAGAGCTCAACAGAGTTTGCTTTTACAAGTGGAGCGAACATCTTTCGCCATAGTGCTCTACTTGATTTATGCTTGTAAATAGCTTTATTGTGATTCCTGCAAGGAAAATTTCAAATGATATGGACATTACAATGGGAGAGTAAATGAAGAACAAGAAGTGAAAGAGAAAGAAAAGAAAAAGAAAAAAAAAGAGTAGAGGTGAAAGAAAGAAGAGATAAAAGGGAGAGAATGATAAAACCTTCTTTGTCTGCTCCGTCACCTGGAAAGAGAGATGCAAAAAGAACAGCACAACCAACAGACATAAAGCAACAGATACAGTCG
The DNA here is from genome assembly GCF_011125445.2 of Fundulus heteroclitus. Lineage (NCBI taxonomy): Eukaryota > Metazoa > Chordata > Actinopteri > Cyprinodontiformes > Fundulidae > Fundulus > Fundulus heteroclitus. Next base: position 1,395,381 of record NW_023397252.1, on the reverse strand, counting down.
AATAACCTCTAGATGCCATTGCTAAATCATATATATTATTATGTAAGCTGACATGTGTAATGTGATACTTGAAAAAAGAAAGTGAAAGAACATAAATAAATAAATAAATTATAAGATTACTGTATATAAGTGAACATTTAATACCTGGGACCCAGCACCTGTGGGAGTTTGTGAGAGTGCACTAGTTTAGGTGAAAATTATCCAGAAGGAAATAGCTTGATAGTGGTTGTGGAGAACCAAAGGCCCGCCTTCCCCGAGCACAGAGGCAGGAGTCAGGGGACCCATATCCCCGGACTCCCAAAGGGGTCCCTAAAGCAGGAGGGGCCGACACAGGATATCTGCAACCCCCCCCCCCCCCCCAAGGAAGGAGCAGAGACGACCCTGAGGGAATCCCCCAGCCACCGCAATGCCGACACCCTCAAGAGCCGCGGGGAAGAGCCCGTGGGCTCCGCCGGCAGCTAGCCCCGCTGAAGTGGCCCCAGAGGCCCCAGGGTCTCACCGCACACAGATTTAAAAAAAAAAAAAAGACGCTGTACACACATTCCCACATAACACTCGCATCCAACGCTGACCAGAGGGGGGGGGGGGTCACCCCAAATCGACTATATGACTGCTTGTGCCCGACCCCCGGCCCCGCCCCCGGACCAGACGCCCCCTGGACCGGGCCCCCCAAAGAGGGCGGGCCAACACGACCCGTACGAGCCACCCAGCCTGAGCCCCCCTCACCCCCTAAATACCTAATAAACCCCCTCCCTCCCCCACCTTACCCTTGCCACCCCTGCCCCCTGCCCCTCCTGGGGGGAGCGGAGGCGTCAGCCCCAGACCTGGCAAGCGGCTGACTACCCATTGCAGCCCCCCGCCAAGACCCCGGACACAGTGGCCCGCACCTTCTCCAGGCCCCAGACTCCTTGCCGCCATTGGAGAACGGGGGTGTGCGGAAGACCCCCGATCCTCCCTACGCCCGCTCAGATGTTGTTCTCAAGTGTGTTTAAAAACTGGGAGCGCCGAAGGGGGTGCACGGCACAGCCCATCCCCCTCCGGAAGGAAGCTGTTGCCAGCGCACCCCCTCCGGGCAACTGCCCAGAACCCTCAATGTCTAAGTGGGAGAGGAGGTGAAGGGAGCCGTCCGAGGTGAGGCTCACACAACATAACCCCCCCCCCCCCCCAGACATCTTCCCCCCACCCCCCCATACCATGGCCTACATGAGTGTGCGTTGTGAAAATGTTTGAAGTGAAAGTGTCTAAGATGCATGATAAAATTGGGGAGAGGGGCGTCACCAGAAAGTGGAAACCTCCAGTAACGCCCTCTCCCCCAGGACCTACATGTGTGGCGGCGTGATGGAGCAGGCAGAGGGAGGAGTCCGGGGATGGGGAGCAAATGACTGGGAAGCTATCCCAGGGAGCCAGCTCCCCTACTGACTCCAATAGGCACCCCCGCTCCCCGAAAGCCCCACCCAGAGAAGGGGGCCTTGCCAGCGGCACCACCGGGGGCCAGGGAGAGGCCGCAGGGCCCGCCAGCCAACCACCAGGACAAACACCTCAACCCACCCCCCCAGTCCACCCACCAAGCCTACTGGCTTTACCCCCCCCCCCCAAAAAAAAACAAACAAAATAAATAAATAAATAAGTAAATAAATAATAATAATAATAATAATAATAATAAATAAATAAATAAGAGGGGGGGACCCTGGCCAGCCAGGCCCCCCCCCACACCCGTAGATTTAATCCCTCCCCAACACTAACGTTCAAACAACTCACCATACAATCGACAGTAGACATTCAGGCTGGGCAGGTCCCTACTCCCCCTCCTTCCCGCTCACTCCCCCTCCTTCCCGCTCCCCCCACTAGCAGAGTGCCTATCCAATGCAGGAGAAGAGCATCTGCCCTGAGATGTTAATGACCATGCTCCCCTACCAGCTCAACAGGCCCCAAGGCCCCCCAGCGCACCCGAGGCCCCGTGCAGGGGCGGACACCCGGGCGCGCCGGCCCACACCAAAAGCGGCACATCCCCCGGAACCGGAACCCCAGAGGCCCCGCCGGGGCCCCCGCCCGAGGGCGGCGCGCCCCAGGGACCCCAGACCCCCAGACCCACCCCGGCCCCAGCCAGCGGCAGCACAGCTACCAGGTCAGTAACCCACGTCCGTCAACACGCAGCTCCCAAAAAGCGCCGCAAGCGGCTGCTGTAGGCCACCCGTAGGCCTCCCATGCTCCTCCCAGATGGGGGCAACAGACCCCGGAGTCGGATCCACCAGGCGCCCTACTCCAAGTGCCCCCAGAGCCCCAGGAACCCCTCCATCCAGCCACTGCGCCCTGCAGGTAACAACCCACCGCCCCCTATTCCACTAAGTGATGGTGTTGATCAGAGGAGCCCAAAGAGACCAATCAGATGTGGAAGCAGATGCTGTCTCTAGATTAATATGATCCAACAAAAGATCTCTATACTGATTGATAGTGAGATTTTCTTTACTTTTCCAATTCATGAGGATAGTTTTCGTTGCAATACATAAAGCAGTGAAAACCATGTAAACTATTTCTTTTTTCAGAGGACTTTCCTCAAAATTACAGAGCAAGCAAACTGATGGGGAAGGTGTAATTTTACAGCTCAAGCACTTTGATAAGTCCTTACATATCTGTGTCCAGAACCTCTGGACTGGTGTGCATAACCATAACGCATGAAAATAATTATCAGGATGATTGCCTATGCAGTGTGGACAGATATTACTTTGTGCCAACCCCATCTTGAATAATCTTTGTCCTGTGTAGTGTACTCTGTGAATGATTTTGTATTGTATTAGTTGTAAGTTGGTGTTTCTAGTCAATTTGAAAGTTCTTAGACATATTTGAGCCCAGAAATTTTGTTCAAAGGTGCCTGATAAATCCTTTTCCCATTTCATAATAGGAAGAGATATTGAATCATGTATTTTAGTCAGTGTCGTGTATGATTTAGACAGTAGTTTGGGGGTGGGGGGGGGGTAAATCTAGGAACTGTAATATATTAGTTGGGATTTGTAAACCACCATTAATATGCTTATATTTATTTTTAATTATAGATTTAAGTTGTTCATATTCCAAGAATTTATTTTTACTAATGCCATATTGCATATTTCGTTTAGCAAAATTTATGAACTCGGTTCCGTCAAGTAGATGTTCCAGATATTTAATACCTTTATTCTTCCAGTATGTAAAGTTTATCATTTTGTAATTTTGTATGATATCTGGGTTATTCCAGATATGTGTACGACTGCATGGGATAAGGGATGACTTTGTCATTTTAAGGAACTCCCACCATGCTGTCAGAGTAGAACTAATGTTGATATTTTTGAAGCATGTATGCCGTTTAATATTTGAGCTAATAAACGGCAGATCTGAAATCATGATATTATTGCACATTTCCTGTTCTATATCTAACCAAGGCTCATCTAAAATACTATTTTTATCCATTTAGAGATGTATTGTAGCCTATAGTTATGGAAGTTAGGCAAATCTAATCCTCCCCTGTCTTTAGTCTTCTGTATTGTCTTTAAGCTAATACGTGGGGGTTTATCTTTCCAAAGAAATTTAAAAATGGCAGAGTCTAGAGGTTTAAACCAGTCAGATGATGGTTTATTGGGGATCATTGAAAATAAATAATTAATTCTAGGTAGGACCATCATTTTTATTGAAGCTACCCTACCCATAAGTGTGATTGGAAGTGATTTCCATCTTTCAAGGTCCTCTTCTATCCTGTTTAAAAGTGGGGCATGGTTAAGTTTAAGTAAATCCGTTAATTTAGACGACACAGTAATACCTAAATATTTAATATTTCCTGATTGCATTTGTAAATCTAGGGAGTTTTCGAGAGAGCAATTAATTGACAGTACCGTAGATTTAGACCAGTTTAACGAGTAATCTGATACTTTAGAGAAAGATTCTAGTATTCTAATTACTTGTAAAAGAGAATTATTTGAATGCTGGAGATAAAGTAATACATCATCCGCGTACAGGCTAATCTTATGCTCTATTTTCATGCATTTTATTCCTTTTACAGCTTTTGTTTGTCTGATTGTTGCTGCTAGAGGTTCTATAAAGATGGCAAAAAGTGATGGAGAAAGAGGGCATCCTTGCCTGGTGCCCCTCTGTAGACAAAAACTGGAAGATATTTGATTATTTGTCCTGACACAGGCTGTTGGAGAATTGTATAGAATTTTTAACCAGTTTATGAATAAATCGGCAAAACCGAATTTATGAAGAGTAGCGAATAAAAATTTCCAATTTACTCTATCAAATGCTTTTTCTGCGTCTAAAGACAATATATTGGTTTTAATGTTTTTACTGTAGGAATAATCAATTAAATTAAGTAATCGGCGTGTATTTGTGGATGACTGCCTTCCTCTGATGAAACCAGTTTGATCTGGATGTATTATGAGAGGAGTTACTTTGTCTAATCTTTTTGCAAAAGCTTTACAGATTATCTTAATATCCACATTAATTAAGGATATGGGACGATAACTAGTGGGCAACACAGGATCTTTGTCTGGCTTGAGCAGAAGGCTGATGGTGGCAGAATTCATATTAGCTGGAAATCTACCTTTTTCCTGTATTCCCTGCAACATTCTGCGGAACGTTGGAACTAGAATATTCCAGAACTCTTTATAAAACTCAGTAGGGAATCCATCTGGACCTGGAGCCTTTTTATTAGGCATGCTTTTAAGAGCTTCCTGGGTTTCAGCTGTTGTCAGCGGGGAATCCAGTGTCATTCTTTGGTTATCTGATAATTTAGGAAGTGTAATTTTATCCAGAAATTGCTTAATATCCTTCTCTGATGGATTTATCTGTGGTGTGTATAAAGATTTGTAGAAATCGCGGAAGGTATTATTTATACACTCCGGTTCACTTACTGTATTACCAGTTGAATCTGTAACTGCAAATATAGTAGTTTTCTCCTTATTTATTTTAAGCTAATTAGCTAGGAAGCTTCCTGACTTATTGCCATGTCCAAAATTTTCTATTCGAAGTCTTTGTATTAGAAATCTATTTTGCTTTTCAATATAGTGGTTTAGTTCTAATTTTACTTCACGGATTTTACCTAACTTTCCTTCTTCTTGAGAGGATTCTAGTAACTTAAGTTTTTCTTCTAATTCCTGAATCTTTTTGTTTTCTTTTTTCTTTTTATTAGATGAGAAAGAAATTATTTTACCTCTCATCACTGCTTTTCCAGCTTCCCACAATATCGATGCCAATGTACCTGGTTGATCATTGTATTCTAAGTATGAAGCCCACTGATTGATGAATTTTATAAATTCTTCATCCTTAAGCAGTGATGTATTAAATCTCCAGCTTTTGTTTTGTGGGGTTATTTTTTTATTAATTAAGGTGAGAGTAACAGGAGCGTGATCACTGATAGCAATAGGATGAATTACCGTCTCTGAAACAACCGACAGCAGTGAGCTACTTATTAGAAAGTAGTCCAGACGAGAGTACGAATGGTGAACATTTGAGAAAAAAGTGTATTCTTTACTATTAGGATGAAGAGAACGCCATGCATCGCAAAGACCAAAATCACTCATGTATTGTTTGACTACACTTACTGACTGCCAACTAGTCCCTGTTTTATTCAACCTGTCTATATCGTTATTTAAACCAAAGTTGAAGTCACCTCCTATAATTAGTGAATAATCCCCGTGTTTTGAAAGTGCAAGGAAGAATTGGTGGAAAAAAGAGGGGTTATCAACATTTGGACCATATATACTGACAATACATAGCTTCTGGTTATGGATAGCTATTTTTATTATTATGTATCTACCTTCAGGATCTATAGTTTCATCTAATATTTTAAAACTAACGTTTTTGTGGATTAAGATTGCTACACCTCTCTGTCTAGAATTATAGCCGGCCGCAAACACATCAGGGAACTCAGGTGAATTAAGCTCACTTGCATTTGTAGCTGATTTGTGGGTTTCTTGCAATAAGACAACATCTGCCTTTAATCCAGAGAAGACGGCTCACCCGCTACTACCATCTAATGTAGAACAGATTACTAGATCAATGTGTGCTTCTGTGCTTTTTGTTTTTCTTGTTGTGTCTCTGTTCTGTCTTCTGTAACCCCAGTCGGTCGAGGCAGATGACCGTTCATACTGAGCCCGGTTCTGCCGGAGGTTTTTCCTTCCCGTTATTGGGTGGTTTTTCTTCCCACTGTCGCTTCATGCTTGCTCAGTATGAGGGATTGCAGCAAAGCCATGTACAATGCAGATGACTCTTCCTGTGGCTCTACGCTTCCCCAGGAGTGAATGCTGCTTGTCGGGACTTTGATGCAATCAACTAGTTTCCTTACATAGGACATTTTTGACCAATCTGTATAATCTGACCCAATCTGTATAATAAGATTGAACATGACTTTGTAAAGTGCCTTGAGATGACATGTTTCATGATTTGGCGCTATTTAAATAAAATTGAATTGAATTGAATTGAATCTAGTAAGCTGGTTAATGATCTTCATTTTTTTCTCTCTGGTGCCAGCCCCATGCACATTCCATGTCAAAAACTTTACATCCGCCATAGATGTGAGTGAGAAGTTAGAAGGTGCATGTCCTTGAGAAAATAGTCATACATAGACCCAGGTAGCATCATATGATGTGCTTGTGATTGACTGATGATCAGGAAGGAAGCAGACAAATAAAATAGAAATACACAAAAAAATTAAAAAGTGCAAAGAGTAATTGAGTGTGAAAAGGGATAAACCATAGCCCGTGCCTTGTGTACCCGACCGTGAACAACAACCATACCAACGTGCTCTTGAGCAGTGCGTTTTTTTTTATTTATCACCGTGTACCGATCTGTGCGCCTCTTTTATTTATTTATTTTATTTATTTATTTTAAGTCATTGAAACATGCTTTAAGTCCACCTGTGGTGTAACTAATAAAGCCAAGGGGTGATCTTCTGATCCCTGAACAACTGTCCATTAATATAAAGTCTGTCAACCGATATGGTGGCTTTAACGCCGTCCATCATATATTTTTTCCTGATTGGGAACGGTACTCGCCTGCGATCTAGGATTTCCTTAGGAAACTGATCATTAACACTAAAGTCTGTCCCTCTCAGTTCCCTGCCACAACTTCTAACAAATTCTTTTTGTTTATAATGCTCAAATTTAGCTATGATCGGGCGAGGACGGGTTTTGTCGGGTTTCTTACCTCCGAGCCGGTGGACTCGATGAAAAGTGATGTTTTTTACCTGATCCGCCGGGATTTTTAGCTTCTGCTGGAGAAAGTTCCGGACCGTTTCTTCGGCTAACTCTCCCTGCTGCTCCTGGATGCCTGCAAAGACGAGATTATCTCTCATACTTCGCGACTGTATGTCCAGAATGGATTCCTTCATTTTCTTATTTTCGCCGGAAAGCTGGATAATCCCTTCGGTCAGCTCCGTAACCTTCCCCCTCAGCGCGTCATTCTCCGCGGCCATAGCTGTTAGCTGGGCTTGGCTAAACTCCACCGACTCTCTCAGAGACTGAAACTCCTTATGTAGAACCTCTACCAAGGCGAGACGCGCGTCAAGGCTGGTAAGCTTCTTGTCAATGGATTCCAAGATGTCACTGAAGTTCCTGTCGGGAGACAGAGTAGATGAAGATGACGCACTGGTGGAATTAGAACGAGTGCGCTTAAGTGACGGTGTGCTAGCAGCCGTAGGCTTCTGGGCCTTCCCCATCACGATGCTATCAAAACACTCGTCCAGGTAGCACTCCAGGCTCGTCACGGTCTCTTCGTCCAGTTTGTTCCCTCGTAAAAGTTGTAAATGTTTGGGCTTTTACTTTGTATTATTTTCAGTTATTGGTTCGTTCTTACCTTAGCTTGTTTGATTTGAATTACATGAACGCCTCCATTTTACTTACGCACAGCTCTCGCGAGATCTCAGCCGCTCATCTCCGTTCATCTTACCAAAACCGAATATGGGATTTTAAATGACATGTCTTGGTCGAAAACAACACAAAGATTTTTTACTTTATTACCAGAGGCCAAGTTAATGCCATCCAGATTAAGTGATTGATTAAGAACTTTATTTTTTGAGGACTCTGGTCCAAAGATTACAACTTCTGTCTTGTCAGAATTTAAATGCAGGAAATTTAAAGTCATCCAGCTTTTGATGTCATCTAGACATGCCTGCAGTCGAAGTGATTGATGGAATTCATCAGGATTAATGGATAAATATAGCTGAGTGTCATCAGCATAACAGTGGAAATTATTCCATGCTGGCTGATAATTAAGAATCTGTTATCGGTGTCAGGGAGAGCTTGCTCATTGCTGGGCTGCTGGTCACTGTGCATGTTGGTTCTGTTGCCTCTCCACATATCACGTGGATTATTGTTGCTTAGGTCGTCCTTGATGTGGTGGTTGTATCTTTGCATTGCTTTTTTCAGTTCACTTCTAGCCCTGCAGGGACCGCACCAACCTGTCCAACCATGGTTTCTGGTTAGGAAACACTCCAGCATCAGTGCAGAAGTGAATATGGGAAAGCACAGATGATGTGTAGTTTTCTTAGCCAGCGTCTTCTTTAAACACTTTCCAGTCTGTGCTTTCAAAACAGTCCCATAGAGCTGAGCAGGTGTCCTCTGTCCAAAGCTGAATGTTTTTGATCACATGTCTGGTTATGCAGATCTGTGGTTCGTAGGCAGGGATAAGTAGATGATGATTATGGCCTGATTCTGTACTGCGGGGAACAGGGATGGAGGAAAGGAGGATGGAGGGAACATTGCTGAACTGATAGTTGGTCTCTTGGTGTTTCTTTGATGAGGTTATTCTTGATGTTTTCGTGCGCTGCGGAAGGCAGAAATCTTCATCATGGGAGCCTTGCCCCCTCCATCAGCAAAAGCAAGTAGCCAGATCATAAAGTGCCAAATGAAAACGCTGATTATAATATGTTTAATAAGAAAAAAAAACATTCCTGTTGTTATGTTATTACTTATAACACAACATGGAATGGGAGTGACTGGGTAACAGGGTTGTAAGCCTCATAATTTAATTTATCAGCATGAACATAGAAAGTGACTTCCACTGATATGTGGTCTGATGAACCAAAGTTAGGAGCTGCAGCAGCTTTTTATGCTCCTGGTTTCCCCAGCATTTAACATGAGATGGTTTTGCTGGCACCGGTTTGGATTCACTGTCTGTACTGTGACTCGTCTTCATCTGTGATGAGACCGACTATGGCAGAGTCATCAGAGAACCTTTGAAGAATAAATAAGAAATGCCTTTATTGTAAAAAAAAAAAAGGCGTTACAGTGGCAAAGACACAGAGTTACATACAATTAATAGTAAGGGGAAAAAAACATAACATAAGCTCTGATCTAGGGTGCCAATGTGTGGAGCTGATGGAGAAGTATGTGGTGTTTAGAGGGTGAACAGAAACGTGTCCCATAATGTAGACCATGTATTTATATTAGTGCATTCTGTCACATTTAATTCTTTAAATCTATAGGGATATTTCCAGGTAATGTGGAGAGACAGGGAAAGAGGTTTTAGTGTTCAGTATTACTAGAATTATTCACCTTGAAATAACAGTGATAGACTGGCGACCTCTCCAGGGTGTACCACAACTTAATTTATTACAGAACTCAGAATTTAACATCAGAATTAAAAAATATGGAAACTGAGAAATGCAAAAGCTCTGTAAAGTTGTAGTAATTAGTTTTTATTTTGTTTTGTCTTTGTTCACCAGAGAGCCCCAGCAACATAACCCTCCCCATCATAGCTGCTGGGATTACTTTGGTTCTTGTTTCCATCGCCGCTGCTGTTGGATATGTGGTTAACAAAAAGAAAATAGGTGAGCAACTTGAATTTTGTGTTTAGTATGACATGTTTTTGACGCCTTCTTCCATTTTTTAAATCTTTAAGTAGTTTTAGGCTACAGAGCCACCGACTAAGGAGATTGTGATTATATGGTAGTAATTAAAGGAACCGTGTAATAAGAACAGAAGCAATATAAAAATAAAGGAATACGCAGTAATTTGTTAAACGTTACATCAATTTCTATAAATGTTTTACAGATTGAGATACACTACGATTATCCTGTAAGAAATGTTTTGTTTTACTGTCTTTCAGATAATTGTATAGTACATATATTTAAAAGGATAGTGAGGATTTTGTAGGTGTATGTAAAATCGCTACCAGTAATACTTCCCTGACAGATTTCGTATTGTTATCTTATAAAATGTCAGTGAGGTGTATCTGATCAGATAGACTCCCATGTTAGCTGATTTTAGTAACTTAAAACAAGTCAACCTGAAAATGTTTGCAATTTGTTTACTGCAGATTAGGGAACTTTTTTTTGTTTACAGATAAGGGAACTTCACTTGAACTTCTTCAATACTTTAACTTCCTTTTTTGCTTTGAACTATTTTAGGGTTCTTTACTCTCTATTTACCCTGACTCTTTCTGACCTTTCAGCTCACGAGAATGGCATTGAACTCACTGAGACTCTGAATCCAGAGATCTGAAGAATAATCCATTGCTTGATGTGAGAATTCACTATATTTATTCACGTGAAGTTCTGTCAGTACAGTTTTTTTGTTGCTGTTGCTGTTAATAATTACGTCATGTAGAAAGGGGTTAAGATACAGCGATACTGAGTAAGTGAAACCAGATTTTTATCTTTGCTAAAATCTGTTTGTCTTAAACCACAAACCTCATTCAGGTTAAGACTTGTTTCCCACCATTGTTATCAGCTGCTCAGATCTGCGTCTAAAAGCAAATCACACCTTTCAAGTGTTGACACGATAGCAGTGAAATGGCACCTTTGATAGTAAAAGGTTGTACTGCAAGGACTTTCTACTCTGGCTCATCTCCTGATTATTTTCCTGATGCAGGCTTACTTAGCAACTGCTTTCTGTTTGTCTGCAGACAGAAATAATTTAAGCACAACTAATACATGTTTTTGTAGAAAGATATTTTGCTATTTTGGATTCAAATAAAAAAGTCAATCAATCTGAATGTAATAAAATTTAACAAGTTTATTGAGAAGCAGGATGGGTGGATGATTGAGATTGTGAAGTTGTCTGGGATCTTGATAAAGTAGATACTGTGAAGGAGAGGTAAAAAGTGCAGCAGGACATGAAGGTTAAGATTGGTAGTTGTCTTACTGTGGTGGATTGGAGGTGAGAGTCAGGAAGAAGTGAACAGGGTCTGAAAGGTGTGATCAGTGTCCAAAATTAAGTTTCTGATTAACCGGCCAGGTTGGCCGGTAGATGTAAAAAACATTAGGCCAAGCATATGTTTTACCTGCCAAAATATTAAATTATTTCACACATATATATATATACCTCACTTTAAGCACATAATATGTTTTATAATATGGTATTATGTCAGAAGAAAAAAGAGAAGAAGTCAAACATTAAATAGTAAGAAGAAAAACACTTAATCATTAGATTCCTAATTCCTGATTTCATTCATTAAAATCTAATCAGACTCCTCGCTCTCTACTTTTGGTCCTTTCACACAGTTCATGAAGTCCAGCCTCCTGCTCCTGACACAGTCCTTGTGCCTTCTCCACCGACTTGATGCCTACAAACTTTGATTCAGTTTTGCCCTGGTGACTGAATCTGACATAAACTACATCCTACTCCTTCACAGAACTGTCTTTGGAGCCATCTGTGGTAATGGAGAGAAATTTTGTGTTCTTTTCTCTCCACCTCTGCTATATAGTTCATAAAGACTTTGGCCTGCTTTTCATTCCTGTACGTTGATCCCACAGCAATGCCTTTTTTGTTCCTCCAAACTGCACAAAAGAACAAAAAGTCTAATAAAAATAAATATACAATCATGTTGTTCAATTCAATCGGTAGCTTGGCATTTCTATTGAAAAGTCTACTTTGTATTATATAGTTACCTGAATAAGATGAGTCTGATTGAGAAGACCTCGCTTTTTACATTATTTTTTTTATAAAACAAAACAACCTATATTCAGGTCAAAACAGTAATAAGCCACCTCTCTGAATGTTATTAAATATAATTTTTGAAGAAGCAAGTTTTATTCACTTGAACATCCACTTGAAGTCATAAAATGGCCTTGCTTTCTTGCCAATGGCATGAAACAGTAGTTTCATTTTGGTACATGTTTGCTCCAACATGGCCATGAGCGCAGTCACTGAGGATGTCTCGAGCAGAGGCTCAGGTTGAGCTCGGCACACTGACACATAGACTGTGTGGCATTTACTCTGTTCGTGTTCACGGATGGCTCCATTGTTTTATTGCTCAACACAAACGAGTTGTTTCTGTTCTTATCATTAGCATACTGGTGACACATAGAACAGCTCATTAGCATAGCCTCGTAATGATAGTGCAGCCAGTTTCTTATGAGGCGGCCATCTCCGAACCGCCATTTTTCACTAAACTTCCTGTTTGGGGCTGTAGGTCGGGCTTGTTTATCCTCCACATTGCTGCGCTTTCTTTTGAAAGGCTGACTGACTCCTGCTAAATACCGCCACATATTCCCGCTACGTAATTAGCCTGAGTTAAACGCTAGTTCTTGGAAAATGGAAATGATGTACTTGCTCTCGTTCTCGAGTCACATGTGCGAGTGTGTGCGTGCACCACGCGTTTGTCATACGAGCTGACAGCAGAGGAACATGAAGAAGCATCCACCAAAATGATGACTGAAAAACATGACTTATGTGGTACAAACATTTATTCAATTCAATTCAATTCAATTTTATTTATATAGCGCCAAATCATGAAACATGTCATCTCAAGGCACTTTACAAAGTCAAGTTCAATCATATTATACAGATTGGGTCAGATTATACAGATTGGTCAAAAATGTCCTATATAAGGAAACCAGTTGATTGCATCAAAGTCCCGACAAGCAGCATTCACTCCTGGGGAAGCGTAGAGCCACAGGAAGAGTCGTCTGCATTGTACATGGCTTTGCTGCAATCCCTCATACTGAGCAAGCATGAAGCGACAGTGGGAAGAAAAACCACCCATTAGCGGGAAGGAAAAACCTCCGGCAGAACCGGGCTCAGTATGAACGGTCATCTGCCTCGACCGACTGGGGTTACAGAAGACAGAACAGAGACACAACAAGAGAAATAAAAAAGCACAGAAGCACACATTGATCTAGTAATCTGTTCTACATTAGATGGTAATAGCGGGTGAGCCGTCTTCTCTGGATGATGTCACAGTTAACAGAACGCCAGACCAGGTGTACCTACTATGAAGAGAAAAGAGAGAGAACAGAAAGTTAAAGCAGAAATTACAACACATAATGCATAATTGAAGAACAGTAGAACTCAATAGAGTGAGAAAATTAGATCCTGATATACTCCAGTAGCCTAAGCCTATAGCAGTAAAACTATAAAGGTAGCTGAGAGTAACATGAGCCACTAGTTATAATTTTTGTCAAAAAGAAAAGTTTTAAGCCTAGTCTTAAAAGTAGACAGGGTGTCTGCCTCACGGACCAGTTTTGGTCCGTGAGGCATAAAAATTTATGCGACATGTGGCAACAAGTCCTCTGATTTACTCGGCAAGCGGAACATTTTCTCGAATTTGGCATCTGGCGAGTGTTCATTTCAGAACCTGTGCTGCGTTCCGGGTGTATGCAAGCCTTGGAGACGCATTCCAGAGTGGTGTCTTAAATGTTGGCATTGTATGACCGGCAGCCAGCTCCTCTAGAGTTCCAGCAGATTAATAAATGCAAGAGAGTCTGCAGGAGCACACTGCTCACCCTGCCCTCCACAAAACCTGCCGCTCCAAGGAGAAAAAAAAGAACAAACAAACACAAATAATATAAATATGGGTATGTCTGAGAAAAAAAAAAAATATATATATATAAAGAAAACAGAAACTGAACATCTGTCAGGCATGTAGCCACAAACCACAAAAGCAAATATTGAATAGTGCAAGTATGTGTAACAGTAGAAAGTGTTGCAATAGTGAATTAAGCATATAATAGTGTAGATAGTACAGTTACCCAGATCCCTGACTGCTTTGTTCATTGTTACTGGTCTGGCCTCTGTTAACAGTTCTGATTTAATCACTAAAACCATGAAGTTTACAAGTTTCTAGTTAGACCTGATCAAGACGGAGATAAAAAGGAAATAAACGTTGGTTTATTGTGTTGATCTGAATTAAACAGCATCTATACAAGCACTAAAATAGTGGCCTGTATTTATGTTTTCTCCCCTTTATTCTGATACCCTCAGATAAAATCCACTGAACCTTCTCACTCTCAGGAAACACGGGGAGGAGGTTGTGGAGATGTTTATACCAGGTTTATAAATATTGCCTAAGTCTTAAACAGCTCAGTGCAACCCATCATCTGGAAAAGAAAAGAGGATGACACAACTGCAAACCTACCAACATATTAGCCATCTAGTTAAGGTGACAGGCTGGGTAGCCAGAAAACAACCAAGAGGCCCACTGTAACTTTGGAGGAGCTGCAGAGATCCATAGTTCAGGTGGGGGAATTTCTCCAGTAAAAATGTTGCTCATTCATTACCAAAACTCTGGTTGTTTTGAAAAGGTGGCCAGATAATAAGCCAAGACGATGGAAACAGGAACCAAGATGAACAAGGAGCTCTCCTCAAATAAGACCAAAACTGAATATTCTGAACTACATGCTTGACACCATGGGTAGTGGAAAAACAGCACTGCACCCCTCCAAATGCACCACCCCAATACTAAAGCATGGGAGCATCAAGCATCCTCCTCTTCAGGGACAGGGAGGTTGGTCAGCCACAATGGGAAGATGGAGGAAGCTAGAATGCTGTTAGAATGGCCCAGTCAAAGTCCAGACCTAAATCCCATTCAAGAACCTGTGCCAAACTTAATGTTCAGAGAGGGGAATGAAGAAAAACATGTGACATTTTTCTTTCTTTTCACAGTTGGTTCATCACATAAAATCCCACTACAATACATTTTCTTTTGCAAGACATTGTACTTTACTAATATGTACATGATGGTACTTTTATTAATACCTAATCATTTTCTCTGAAGTGTGTAAATTACCTGGTTGCAGATTTTCTTGTTGCCTTTTTTGTAATGTTTCAGCTGCACTTATACATTAAACGCAAGTATGAAAAATCTCCTGCAGGTAAAATGTGTCTGAGTGAAAGTGAGCCACCCAAATGCAGATAAATAATTAAATAATTAACACATTTTAATGATTAATTGGTTGATGCACATATTTGGGAAATGCAAGCAGTCCTTTTCAGTCTTGTCTTGGGAAAATGGTCTTTCAATTATTTATTAGCATTTTGAGTAGCATAAATGAAATAGTGTTCATATCACTGGGGAAGATTTTTTTTGCACTTTGTCCACTTTCTCTTTCGACTGTTTTTGATGAACCTGACTGCTTTCAGTTTTTGTATGTCATAAAACAACAAGTAGAAACACGTCGTCTGACAGTTACCATCTGCAGATATTCATGTTTTTACATGCCTGTGTATACTACAAGCATTACTACATAACAGTTCAAGAGTTATGCTCCATAAATCTCTTCTGTATTTTTTATCTCAAAGTATAATGCCTGGACAAAAAAAGTAACCACCAAAGAAAAAAAAGGCCACACACTGTAATATTTTATTGTAACACCTTTAGCTTTTATTACAACACACATTCACTGTGGCGCTGTTTCGATAAGCTTCTGCAATGTCACAAGAATTATTTCCACCCACTGTTGCATTCATTTTTTACCAGGATCTTGCATTGATGATGGTAGACTCTGCCCGCTGTGCAGAGCCTTCTCCTGCACATCCCAAAGATTCTCAATGGGGTTAAGGTCTGGACTCTGTGGTGGCCAATCCATGTGTGAAAATTATGTCTCATGCTCCCTGAACCAATCTTTCACATTTCAAGCCCGATGAATCTTGGTGTTGTCATCTTGGAATACGCCCGCGCCATCAGGGGAGAAAACATCCACGGATGGAATAACCTGGTCATTCAGTATATTCAGATAGTCAACTGACCTCATTCTTTGAGTTCTGCTGAACTGCAAAAACCCCAAATCATAGCACTGCCCCCATAGACTTGTACAGTAGGCACTTGGCATGATGGGTGCATCACTTACGCCACATGTTTTTCCCTAGAAGACGATGGGTCCTTACTATTCTTCTAGTTGTTAATAATGCGTTGGACAATTCTTAACCAAATTTTGGTAGTTTGGTTTCTAATCTGACTCTCGCCAGATGAATTTCTTTCCGTAGAGCTCCACACATCTATTTCGGATAGCTTCATTGGAGAGGAATTTCAGAAAGAGGGACCTTATCAAAAATCCTTGCATATAGTTGGATAAACCACTTGTCCGTCATCTTGACTGACGTGCTACTTCAACCACTCACATCGAAACCGACCTGCGACGCTGACAAGAGCAACGCAGGGAAAACCAAAACAGAACAGCCGCCATCATGGATGTAGCGCAATATCGGTAAATGGCCAATGTCGGTGTTCTTTTAAAGAATTACCCGTATTTTTAAATTAACATTTATTTAAAATTTTCTCATAATCCTGATGAACCGACTGCACAGATGAAGTTTGGGGGTGTACTTCCTCGCCTAAAATCATCTTAAAACAACTTTTTGTGATAAATTAAGGTTATAAAATTGATAGGTTTGGAAACCCGTTATTTCCTACTTCAGTTTTTTTTACTGCATGCAACTTCACCCCTTCAACAAGCCCTGAGAAACCAGAGAAGTACTAGGCTGGTTGGGGGACCAAAACCCTGGGAAAGTAAAGCCCAGGTAAATGTGTATGGAAACGCTACCTGTGATTTTCAAAGCCCCAGGCTTTTGAGTGGCAATGGAAATGGGGCTTTTGTTACCGCTTGCTTTCTCGCTGTGAGCCAGCATTGTTGTCTGAATCTAAATGTCACATCTACAAAAATCCCACCCGGTCTTTTTATACAAGAGTAGACTGTTTTTCCAGATTTGGTAGGATTCCTTTAGATGTGTAGAGCCCAATTTCTCTCTAACTTCCTAACTTCCTCTGTATTAAACCAGAGAGACAGTTTCCTGTGAATAAATACCTCCTATTTGAAAGGGTATGTTGTCTCAATGTATAATGCAATGAGGAAGTAATTTTCCCATTGATGAAGGGGAAAAATAGAGATAAAAGGGGAAGATTTTAGTTTCTGTATTTTTTTGGTTGACTCTCTAAACTACATCATGTAACATAACCTTTTATCAAAGTTGTCCAACAGGCTGTGTAGCTTTTATTGTTCGTTTTGTATGAGGTTGTATCAAGTTTCTACTAAAAAATGAGCTGTTCTTCCTCTTGGCTCTGTTTCAGTTTCTCTTGACTGCTTTTTTAAAAAAAATAAAAAAGCTGCATAACTTTAACTGTCAATTTAGCTTATTATAACTACTTTCTGTTTAAAGCTCAACTACTGTAAAAACCAATTTATTAACCAATTGCATTAAAATGTTTATTGCTATAAAATGTGAAAAATAAAGATTTTACAAATGCTTTCCATTTTGAACTGCATTATTTTTTCATTGTTTTACTTTCTTTCTAAACTTGTTTGGATTTACTTTGTGTGATGCATGTCTTTCAATACTAAGTAGCTGCAGTCAGTCAAGGTTATACAATAAAATCTGTTTTTCACTAAGCCGTGTAATCTGGTCAAACCAAAGTTTTGAAGCCTAATTTATTTGTTCTAAGCACCTAATATGCTATTATTTTCTTTCTCCCAACTCATCACCATATTGCCACAGCTTATCTTTAACATCCTGTCAGGCACATTCTACATTAATCAACAGGGTTCCTAACTTTCAAACTCTCTCAGTCCCCGAGAACATAGTTTAACTGAGGCATGCACACTTTGTCCCAGATAGGATTCTCATTTCTAATGGGAGTTGGGTGTATTCCCGCTTTTTAAGTGCAATAGTGTTTTAGTCATGCATGTCATCAAGTTCTGTGGAAGCCATTTAATGCACCATTCATCTGATTTGGCTGTGTTGAAGCAAGAAAACATCTAAAATGGGCAGCACACTGGCCCTTGTATCCTGAACTTGGACACCTCAGGTGTAGAATGGCAGAATAAATCAGATTTTAAGCATTATTGTTTGGTTATGCATCCTCAAAAGTTTTTGTGGAAAAATGAATGGTTGCACAGCCAGATGTTAGACCTAGATGACTTATTAGGAAATGTGAAGAAGCCATATAAGCTTGAAGTAAATAGACTTTTCCTCACATTTTCCAATTAAACAGACATTTTCAATGAGCTAGAGAAATGTGATTAGGAAATGTAATATCACAGATTCTGTTTGTCCTAGGCTGCCCTCTGCCCTCTGCTGTACAACTGAAAAAAGTAGTAGTAGTAGACGAGAATAAAAATTGGTAATAATAAAAATGTAGACTACATACACAAAAAGGTTAAAGGTGAGGTAATATATAAGTTAATTTTGTTTGCTGTTCACTAAAGTGAATTATGAATAATTTTTGAAGTGTCCTTGAGATCTTCAATGCTGTCAGCATTTCTCTTATCATTACAGCAAGAATTTCAATGACTTCTTTGAATCTTTTTCTGCAACAAGTCGGACAATGTTATCCTGTAGCTTGGAGAGTGTTTGCTCTATTCTCCCTTTTTTCAACAGAGGTGTGCTTGGCGCCATCTCAAGGAGAGGAGCATACGTATGCATCTCATTTCCTTTCATACTGTCCATACAGTTTTTAGATAACTCTTCTTTTTTTGTGTGAATGGCAGAGATTTACTTGCCTTTTGTGCTTGTTCTCTCAGCCATTGAACGCTGCAATTGTTTATCGCCGTCCCTGTTACGTGAACCTCGGCAGGTTAACCATCTGACCTCCCTTATTTTTCAGCACCTCGGCTTCCAAAAGTCCAGTGGAAGCTATTTTTTATAATCTCAGCCTGTGTTGTGTCATTAGAGCTTGACTAAAGTGGTTTGCATTAAACAAAAACTCATTTTTTAAGGTAAGAGATTAATTTGAAGCAGCTACCAATACATTTCGCCGACTTTCTCGCCAGCCATCTTGCCCATCCTCCCTGTTCCAATCGATTTATTTCCCCATGTCCTCCAGAGCTGACATCCTCTGTTTGGCTAATTCATGAAGGATCCATCTGTGGATCCACTGCGGACTTGGCCGGATACAAAATGTCCAGAATGCTTTGCGAAAATAAATAAATATCGTCATCGCAGGAGCTGTCCCCCTCTACAAGTAACTGGCTTCAGTTCGGGTCTCACAAAGAGCTGATCTGCCGCATTTTATATTGGAATGTTGCCTTATTCCACCTGCAATCTCATTACACTGTCGTAAACTGTATGCAATGAAATTTCGTTCTGTATGCAGTCTGTACATACAAAATGACAATAAAAGTCTAAGTCACATCTGTAGTGCACTGATCAATGTCAAAGGCAGATGTGTCAAGTATTTGTCATAGAAGGAGGGATAGAGTAGAGTGACGTGAGAATAGCTGTAGCATAGATGCCTTCTACCTGTATAGGTACAGTAAAACTTGGGCCAACTAAGCCTTTTAGGAAAGTGGCCTTCACTCGTTTCTCAGTTTTGATGCTCTTGGAATGTCTCTTAACCTCAGGAACACCAGCCCGTTCCACTACTGGGGCTCGTAGTAGTTTCCCGATTTCTTTCTGAATTTGATCAGGTGTTTGTTGACTTTTGGAAGGTTTTCAACTCCATCACATTCTCTATATAGTGTCCACCTTCTCCACACCAATAACAAAATATTCCAGGTTGAACTGAGTTTGTACTTTGTCTCTGTGGAGGTGCATTTCTTTTGAACTTGCGTTTGATTAGCTGTTCAGGTTTAGAATCTTTTGTGTCCAATTGAGCTACTGCTGCCGCAACGGTTACAACTTTGAAATTGCTCATTTCAGCTTGTATTGCACTCAATTTACTTCTGAGTCGCTCCACTTCAGGATCAGTTTTGGGTTCCGGTGCAATTTTGATGTCTGAAGCATCCGTTTTTGGCATTGCTGTGCTTCTAACATCATTCCTGTCTTGCAACATGCCCTCTTCTTCTCTAACTTATTTTAACAGTGTCAGGATGCAGCTTATTGGCTGCATGCTGAACCTCTCTCCCTCTCTCTCGTTCCTGCGCAGCCTGATCGGTTTCACCTGGCAGGCTGCAATTAACCCACAACTGCTTCCACCTGTTTCCACCGCTTTATAAGACTCACCTCTTTCTGTTCCCGTCGCCGGTCCATAGCGTTCACTTCCGCTCAGTCCCTGCCAGTATTCTTGTCAGCTCCGTTTGTACCCGTCAGCCTGAAGACTCCTTTCACCTGGTCTTGTTACAGTCAGCCCTAAGACTTTCCGACAGTTTGTTTTCTCCAGTATTCGGCTCAGACGTTCAGCCCTCCACTGCACGGCTCAGACGTTCAGCCCTCCACTGCACGGCTCAGACGTTCAGCCCTCCACTGCTCGGCTCAGACGTTCAGACCTCCACCGCTCGGCTCAGACGTTCAGCCCTCCACTGCACGGCTCAGACGTTCTGTTCTCCACTGCTCGGCTCTGAGGTTCTACTCGCCTCTGCTCGGCTCTGATGCTCTGCGCTCCACGGCTCGGCTCTGACGTTCTGCTCTCCACGGCTCGGCTCTGACGTTCCGCTCGCCTCTGCTCGGCTCTGATGCTCTGCTCGCCACTGCTCGGCTCTGATGCTCTGCGCTCCACGGCTCGGCTCTGACGTTCTGCTCTCCATGGCTCGGCTCTGATGCTCTGCTCTCCTGCACCCGGCTCAGATGTTCTGCTCTCCAGTGCTCGGCTCCAGAGTTCCTCCCGGTCAGTCTCTCCACACTCCTCCTGCCGGCCAGCTTCTACACCCTTCACCTCCGTCCGTTGAAAGACTCTGGTCTCATCCTCCATCTTCCACACTATGCAATAAAACTCACTCATAAGAACTGACTCTGTGTGTGCGTGCTGTGTCCGGGTTCATCCCAGAAAAATATATCATAACAAACAGTTCATTAAAAAAAAAGGTGGTCTTAGTTTGTGGGTAATACTTATGCACATTGCAATCATGTCCTGTGAAAGTGCACCTCTTACAAATTGTTTAATGCGAAGACAGTTCATGTCAGTCAGCTGGGCACTTCCTTTTCTAAAAATGCAGAGCAGCAATCTGTCAAGCCTGAGTAGATATAATGATAGCATTTCTCCTTCACTTTGGAATGTTTGTCTAAACTTAACATTCACAAAGATGTAAACAACTGTTTCCAGCATATAAATCCCTGTTTAGATGTAATTCTTAGAGAGACCAAGAATGTTCTGATGGGATGTAGAACTCGTGAATGAGTTTTATAAATAAAACAGAGAGCTGGGCAAGATCTGAGGTTGAGCTGAGTTCTTTGTCATGACATAATAACAGAAAGATATTCTCAGTGTGGTCAGTTTGCTCTCTCTGTCCCACAGTTGAAGGTTTTAAACAGTATTCTTATAATGGGGATGTTGTGGCTCAACTCAAACCAGCATGCTGGAAAAGCCAAACAAGCATGGGATGAAGATTAAATCAACAACAGTCACTGGAAGAACCGGTTAACAACTGATTGCTTTTCATGGTTGAAAATATGGTTGCATTACGGAATTACTTTTCTGTTCAGGAAAGCTAAGCTGACGTGACATGACACGCAGACATTTTATGTTTATGTTGTGGCCACCTTGTATCACTGCTTTCTGTCCTTTTTCCGCTGCCTGTATTCATCCTTCTCTTAGTTAAAAATCTAGTTCTTAAATTATTAGCTCTATGATTTATATTAAGGTAAGGATAGTTGAGATGTTGGCAGCTTAACCAAATATTTTATATAAAAACTGTCACATAAGCCTTTTTTTAAGTATTGGCTGAATTTCCAATCCTTTCACTAGAGGTTTTTAGCCACTGAGAAGAGTTTTGGCGCCCTCTGGGGGAGGAAATATTCATCACATTGTGGCTCAGGTTTACTTACACTTAATAAGTTACTAAAATGCATTTATCCTACAGAACATCCAAACCTTAAAGTTACACTACATTTCTCCTCACAGCTTCCCTCAGTGTCTCTCTCTTCCAGAAGACCCCCTCCTCTTCATTCTTCTGCCCCGCTGCAGGTTTCCACCAAAACAGAGCTGTGATGTTCTGGAGGAAGGATGGAGAGGAGCTTTATGAAGGCGTGACTGTTAAGATACAAATAATAAAGTACATATTGGGTGTAAATATTGTCCTAAAACCATTATAAACAGAGAAAGATGCTAAATACCTAGTAGAGACTTTGAATATACACCACTGTAAATATACGGGAACGTTTTTGAGATAAGAGCTAAACTCTTTGTGAATAAAATAACTTACTAATTAAAATTATAGATGTTTAGAAATTGTCCGCTTTAGTTTCCTGAAATAGGCTTAAATATTTAGCTGTGGTTTTTAAATGTGTGCGAATGCATGAATAGTTTATATTGTATATAGTAGATAAATTATTTTTAGCTCATTGTTGTCATCAGTTGTTGCTGTGACATGTTATTAAAAGATCATTTCATTGCTGTTCCAGGACTTCAAACTTGCTGTTGTTACAGAGCTGTTCAACCTTTAAAGGTGTGACAGAAAATAGGTCTGTTAAGGTCTTTTTTTAATTAATAATTTTAATTAATAATTTTAATTTAGGATTCAGGATTTGCAGGATTTTTTTACAGCATCACAAACTACTGATTGTGCTGAAGTGTAAATAAATGAGCTAATTGGACAAAATTTACATGCAAATGTGTCTATGCAAATATTTTTCCTCCTCCATTCCATTCTTATTTGAACTGTCTCTATTTGCCTTTTTTGATTAATTTAATTAAGTTTATCAGCCAGTTCATCACTGTATAAGAAATAGTTGTTAATAACCTGGTTAAATAACGGGTAATCAATTCTTAAAAAGCTATTTTTATTTTTTTCTACATTGGTCTGCCTCAAATGGTGTATTTCTGCGTTTCACCTCTGGAGGGCAGTGTTATTCAGGTTACTGGGTTTCCCCATCTAAAAGATGTCTTTGCTGTTTGTTTATATTTTCTGTCAGTAGCAGATTTTTTAATATCTACCTTTATTTTAATAAAACACCAATTACACAAACAGTCTATTATTGGTATTTATTTTCATGTGCAACCCAGAGATTTCTGTCTCAATAGTAAATGAACCACCCACTCAATTTTGAAAAACCTTAAATAATAAAATTAATTTTATCATCTTGGTTTATTAGAACTAAGGGTCACAAATCATGTCACAAATATTTAAACTTAACACCAAACAAGCGCAGGGCAAGTACCTTATAATTAATTAATTTCTCTATAGTGGCCACCCAAAGAGAAATTAAACTTCTGACGATAAATGTTGACCGTTTTCTACATAAAAGTAATTAGACACTTATGATATTAGGATTTCCACAATTTTACTTCTGTGGTTGCTGTTATTACTATATTATTATGGTGAAACTGAATCTTTCAGGTGTCTTGCTTCAGTTAAATAGTTTATTTGTATCACCCACTTTGCAACTAATGTCAACCAAATGCAGAAGAAAAGATAAAGATTGTATTACTTTTAGAGGGTGCATATATGTTTATTTTAATTTAATTTTGATCAAAGAACTGACTGCATAATTCCCACCTGATGTTACAGCCACAAGTACAGTTTTATTTCATTTAGCTCCTATGTGACTAGATAGGAGCAGATATTTAGATTTGATGACTTGATGGAAGGAAAACCTGAATCAGTTGGATAAGAATGTCTGTTAACATCAATTTTCAAGTCTGGCCACAGATTCTTATTTGAACAAAAAGTCTGTGCATTGACTGGGCCATTCTACCCCAATTCTAACCTATTTCATTGTAGCTGTGGCAGATATTTAGAGTCGATGACTTGGAGGAAGGAGAACCTCTGCTTCAGTCTAATCTTTTTCGTAGCCACCAACAGATTTTCTAACAGGAATGCTCTAGATTTAGCTGTAACTTAGCTCCATAAATATTTTGATCAACTCTGACCAGCTTTCCTGTCCCTCTTGAAAAAAAGCAAACCCACAGCATGATGCTGCCATCTCTATGTTTCACCCTGTGGATGTTATAATTGGGTTGATATGCAGTGTCAGTTTTTCTTCACACACATTGATTTGCACATTGGCCAAAAAAATGTTTTGGTCTCACATGACCCATATCTTTTTGCACGCATTTCTTGTGTTTTCTACATAGTGCAAAGTGGACTTCTTAGGACTTTCTTTTAATAGTGACTTATTTTTGTTGCTTCCATGTCTGGGAGCAACACCGTGCTTCCAGACATGCTGGCTCTGAAGCTCCACAACTTGGATTATCCACACCTCTCTGCTCATGGATCAGTGACTTCATCACCAACAGGTGGTGAAGATAGGGAACATCTGCTCCACTGATCCTTCACACAGGAACACCACAGGGTCGTGTCCTCAGCCCTGCTCTCTTCACCCTTTTCACCCAGGACTGTTCTGCTGTTCACCCTACAAACAGTGGTGAGGTTTGTGGACGACATCACTGTAGTGGGTCTCATCTCTAACAATGATAAGTCCCACTACAGGGATGAGGTCAGCAATCTGACACAGTGGTGCTCCAGGAACAATCTAGTCCTGAACACCAGTAAGACCAAGGAGGTAATAATAGACTACAGGAGATCCAGGAGGACTGAACACGCTCCTCTCTATATACAGGAGGAGGTGGTGGAGCGTGTGGACATCATCAGGTTCCTGGGCATTCACATCTCTGACTTCTCCTGTACTTTGAAAACCTCCCACCTGGTGAAGAAGAGCCAACGAAGGCTCTTCTTCCTCAGGAAACTGAAATTTCATTCCATTAAACTGCTAAATAACTTCTATAGAGAAAAAAGGGGGCATCTACATGCTCCCCTTAGCTCAGATCATAAAAAACAACAACATCAGCTACCATAACTATGCAGACGACACACAGCTCTACATCACCATGTCACCAGGTGACTATGAACCAGTTCAGGCACTAAATAAATGTTTAGAAGAAATCAATGCCTGGATGTGCCAAAATTTTCTTCAATTGAATAAAAACAAAACAGAAGTAATAATATTTGGACCAATAGAGGAGAGATCAAAAGTTAGCACACAGCTTCAGTCACTTCAGCTAAAAACCACTGATCAGGTCCGAAATCTTGGAGTAGTAATGGACTCAGACCTGAACCTCCAAAAGCATCTAAAGACAATTACAAGGTTGGCTTTCTATCACCTGAAGAACATTTCCAGGATTAAAGGAATAATGTTTCAGCAGGGTCTGGAAAAACTAATCCATGCATTAATTTTTAGTCAAATTGATTACTGCAACGGTGTTTTCATAGGTCTGCCTAAAAGGTGGATCTGACAGCTGCAGCTGATCCAGAACGCTGCTGCCCACGTCTTCACTAAGACTAAGAAAGTAGAGCACATAACCCCAGTTCTAAAGTCCTCACTAAGACCAAGAAAGTAGAGCATATAATCCCAGTTCTGAAGTCCTTCCATTGGCTCCCTGGATCTGAGAGAATAGACTTTAAAATACTTCTGTTAGTCTATAAATCCCTGAATGGCTTAGCACCTAAATACATCACAGACTTGTTATCAGGGCATCAACCCTCCAGACCACTAAGGTCTTCTGGCTCCAGCCTACTCTGCATACCTAGAACCAGAACCAGACATGGAGAAGCAGCATTTAGTTCCTATGCTCCACTGATCTGGAACAAACTCCCTGAAAACTGTAAAAGTGCTGAAAGCCTGAGTTCCTTTAAATAATTAGTTTACTTTGTATTACAACTGTTTTTACTTGTTTGCCTTTAATTTTTATTTTCCCATGTTCTATTTTGTTTCTGCATTTTATTCCTATTTGCCTTTATTCTGTTTTATTTTCCAATATTTTAATCATGTAAAATATTGGAAATATTTACATGATTGAATATTTAATCATGTAAATATTACATGATTAAATATGTAATATTTAATCATTTCAGTACAGTCTCTGTACTGAAATGTGCTATATAAATAAATTTGCCTTGCCTTGCCTTGCCTTACCATAGAGAATGCCTTGTGTCTCAGCATAACCGTATGGTGAAGGAGAATAAAGCCCCTCTCCTGCCAGGTAAATGCTTGAAAAGGATTAAATCCAAGACAAATCAACTTAGAAACAGTTTATTTCTAAGAGCTGTGAGGGCTATTGCCTCTGATTGGAGAATGTTGTTCTATATTTGTTTACGCTGCAGCCACATAAACAGTCGAGCGTAGCAGTAGTTAAAAGTCCAAAAACACTACATGACTGTAACTCCAACAGGCGCTCGCGGTCAAGTACTGATCGGCTGAGTAGATGAGAGGTTTCTAGCGAGTTTGCCGGCATTTTTTATGAAAAATGTCGAGAGTTGGTTGGAGCTGTACATGCAGCGGCAGTGTGGTCTCCATTTTTGTTTCTCACTATTTTTTATAATTTTCTTCTACTATTTTCTACAGTATGATAGCAGAGGGCAGCCTAGCTTCAACCAAATATGTTACATTAAATTTCCTAAAGATCTGGTTCATTAGAAATTGTGTCAAACTGTAAGAAATCTCTATGTGAGGAGAAATGTATTTACTTTATGCTTATATGGCTTCTTCACAATATATCATCTAGGTCTAACATCTGGCTGTGCAACCATTCATATTTGCCGTAAATCTTTTTAGGATACATAATCAACCAAATATAGCAAAAATCAGATTTATTTTAGTATTCTATACACCTGAGGTGTCCAAAGGCAGAACTCAAGTGCCAATGTGTTGCTCATTTTATATGTTTTCTTGCTTCAACACACCCAAACCAGATGAAGGGTGCATTAAATGGCCTCCGCAGAGCTTGATGACATCCGTCCGTCCGTCCGTTGTCTTCCGCTTATCCGAGGTCGGGTCGCAGAGGTAGCAGCTTCAGTAGGGAGGCCCAGAGGTCCCTCTCCCCAGCCCAAGGCGTTCCCAGGCCAGCAGAGAGACATAGTTCCTCCAGCATGCTTGATGACATGCATAGCTAAAACACTATTGCACTTAAAAAAGTGGGAATACACCCGACTCCCCTTTGAAATGAGATTCCCATCAGGGACGAAGTTTGCACGCCTCCAAACTGCACCAAGTCTCAGCCAGCTATTTGCTAGGGGACTGAGGGAGTGTGAGAGTTTTGAACGCTGTTGATTAATATAAAATGTGCCTGTCAGGATGTGAAAGAAAAGCTGTGGTAATATATTGATGAGTTGGTAGAGAGAGGAAGAGGATAATAGTATAACATGTAATGTAGAACAAACAACTTAGTCCTCAGAACTTTGGTTTGACCAGATGTTATTGGAAAATTATCCTAAAGTCACTACGGCCTGACACTACTTCGGAAATGTGAGCACTGAAGACAAGAGAGTGGCTGCTCCATGGTCCTGCTGATTGCCAAGGCCAATTGCTTGCGTTTTGTGGTGCACATAATGAATGTCCGGGATATGATTGTCTCTGTTTTGTCTCACGGCAAGGCTGCTGTCTGGTGTGAGGGAGAGCGGAAAGCAAGGAGGAACACAAACAGGGCAGACGGGCTGGCGGCCAGACCGTGGGGTGCGATTTCTTCCATCTGCGTTATCTCCGCTCTGTTTCTCGATAAAAGTGCTGAACCTTCATCACTTCACCGTTTCCTTGTTCAATAAGTCTAGGAAGTCAATTATTGTTTAAAATTCCAACCATGCCAGATCACACTGATTAGTGGGAAAACACAATTTATTGTATGATCCTTCCTGCCTGCAGCTACTGAGTGTTGAAAGACTCACCTTGTTTGGTATGTGGCTCTGTGCAGCAAAGGTATGTTGTTGCTGTTCTTATCTTCCTCCTGCAGGGAGCGACAGGTGGACGCCAGCTACAGGTGTTTTCCATCTACGCAAATTAGGAGTAATGAGGCCAGCATTTTCCCAACTAATTCCTTATTCTTCTCTTCTCAGTCCCACCTGGGTCAACATGAACCAGTCCTCTGGAACTCCCAAATCCCATGAGACTTCCTGGCACTCCAGTCAGTTGTTGCTTCTCTCTACCTACTTGCATCCTCCAGTTACCATCTGGCCTGTGCACCCTCCACCATGAATTGTAACATCATTTACCGCATCTGTGCTTATCATGGACAACTGCAGCCAGACTCACTCTCTCTGTTCCATCATCCTCCACTCTTCCAATAAGTCACCCTTTACTGCACCATCTAACCAGCCTGTCAGTTAGTGGCGCTCACCTCTCCTCTCACATCCCTTTAGTTTATAACCAGAGCCTTTCTAGCCAGCCAGATCTATCCTTCCCTTCAATAAACCTTTCACACTGTACGCTGTCTCTGTGTTTCTTGCTTTCAGGTCATCATGGAAAATAAAAATCGAACATGTCTCAGATAAATTAAAATACAAAAAAAAAGTTTCAAGAGAAAATAAATCCACAAAACAATAATGCAGTTTAAAATAATATTTGTAAAAATGTAATTGTTCATATTTTATAGCAACAAATATTTCAATGGAATGTGTTAAGAAATTGGTTATTACAATTTCAAATGGAAAGTAGTTACAATGATCTAAAGCTAGAGTTAAAGCTATGCAGCTTTTGTTTTCTAAAGGCCATTCAAGAGAAACTGAGATTGGAGCCAAAAGGAAGAGCAACACATTTTTAAAATGAAATACAAAAACAACTAAAGTTACCAAGCCGGTTGGACAACTATGATAAAAGGTCGTGTTACATGATGTAGTTTAGAGAATCAACCAAAAAAAAAATAAATACAGAGCCTACAATCCTCAGTTTTTGTAACACCATGACAGAAAACTGTTACATATGCTCATAATAGTGACAAATATTTTTGCTCTTAACAAGGTTGTTAACTAAACCTACCGAAATTATAAAAATTGGAACAAAATACATTTTAGTTAACTGAAATAAAAATAAAAACCTTGTCAAAAACCTGAATCTACACACACTGCACACAGTGCACACATATTGAATACATTCACAGAAACTAATGCACATCCAGGTAACACCGTTATAGAATGTGGTTAGTCAGAGTTGACGCTATATTTCAATCAGCAAATCCTCTCTACTAGCTTTAACTAAAACTACTTAACAAAATTAAGATTAAAGCAACTAAGTAACTATGTACACATAAAAGAACATAGTTGAAAACCATCATCATACGAATGATTCAGTGAATCTTGGGTTCACTGCAGATCTAAGATAGAGAACCAAAGTTCATCTGAAGGAATATAGAATAAGGTTAAATTCGGTCTCAAACAGCAATACAATTGACAGTTGAAATTATAATTTCAAGTTTCTGTGTTTCATAAGTGACCAAGGTATAAGTGGGAAGTCCAGTAATTTCTGATAATGGACACCTTGTCGGACATTATCCCTTACATAGATTAAATGCAAAAATAATATAATTTTATTAGTCCTGATAATTATATTGTTATCCACCTCAATATTGGGAGAGACGATGTACATACAATTATGCACAGAACTTCTGGCTGAACAATGGTTTGTGGCAGAAGTTCCCGCCATAATTCGCACAAGGCATTATGTGGGTTTGGAATGAAAAGCTG
This sequence comes from Fundulus heteroclitus, assembly GCF_011125445.2. Classification (NCBI taxonomy): domain Eukaryota; kingdom Metazoa; phylum Chordata; class Actinopteri; order Cyprinodontiformes; family Fundulidae; genus Fundulus; species Fundulus heteroclitus. The sequence goes on along the minus strand of NW_023397252.1, from coordinate 1,365,881 downwards.
TCGGATCTTGTGGCGTTTGTGAAAAAGTCAGAATTTGCGGCGTTCAGCTCCTTCTCCATAATAACCGGCACGTGAGCTGTTGGTGGGTTAGTTGTTCGTGCTGGACTGAATTCATAAGTATTTCACATTTTGTTCTTTTATTGTTTCATGTATTAAATATTAAAATCTTTATAGTTGATATAGCTGTGTTTTTAGTGAGGACCTGGAAGTCGTAAACTTTTATAGTCATAAATTTACAACTAATGAAAACCTTTTACAATGACGTCCATTACTTAGCATTGAAAAAAAATGGTGTCCCATGGCTGTATCTGCTTTGGCGTAGCTGGCTGCCAGCAAAGCCCATTGGCTCATTCCTGTGTCTCCCAGGGGCTTCGGCTTTGTGGCTGTTAGGGGATTTCTCGGGACTCCGTCTCTTCCCTGGGATGGGGGAGTTTCCCTGTGTTGGTCCCTCTTGGGCACCCTCTGAGGGTCCCTTCGGACATCTGGGGTTCTGGTTCCCCTGGCGTCTGGTTCGGTGCTCTGGGGGTCGGCTCTTTGGCTCTTCACAACCACTAGTGAGCAGTTTTCTCCTGGATAAACCTTACACACAGAAGTGCACTCTCACAAACACCTACAGGTGCTTGGATCCAGGTACTTATAGATTCACTTCTGTATAGAAAACTCCTATTATTATCTTCAACTGTCACGTTATACACTTTGTATTAAATAATACTCTATATTCTTCAATGATACTACTCTGAGTAGTTCTACTACTCGCTGCCATAATCAGCATTTTCCCTTTGTAAAACAGTTGATATCAATCAGGTAACTAAACTCAAAGTCCAATCAACCGAGTTAGGTGTGAGCACGACCATAAAAGAAGACCGATGGAATGCAGATAATGTGATTCACCAATGCAGTAGCAGGAAATAAGACTAAACTCATGGTTAGCCCAACAACTCTGCTTGGTAGCAGCGCTCTTTGGGTTGTTTCACAGTGTAATTTGTTGTCATAATTTGACTCAGAGTAATGGCTTCTGAGGTTTCTGAAACAGAAAAGGCAGGGTATGCAGTAATTTACCACAGAAATTACTCTAAATATCTACTAACCCAGCTTTGTGAAACGGTAACCTGACTCTTGCCAGATGGATTTTGTTCCACCACCTGTCCGTCCTCTTTTCTGATATGCTTCTTCAACCACTCACATCGAATCCCATATCAAAACTGAAACCATCTTTTCACTAACAAGGGCCTTCAAAGCCATTCTCTGCTGTTTTTACTGAATTATTATATTGTAGTTTGGGCAACACTGATTAATTAGCAGCATCAATGTGACAAGATTGCTCTAATAAAAATGGGGAACATCTCTGTTGGAGGGTTTGGTTTGTTTTGCCCTAACTGCAACAGCGACAGGGCAGGGAAGGCGCATTCGGCTGAGCAATTCTACTACGGGACAGTGTCAGGAATAGGTAAATACCATTAAACTTTTTCACTCCGTCATGATACAGTGAAAATGGGGACATTTCCAGGATAGCTTTTGCCAGGGTCAGGTCATCCACAACAGGCACTCGGGGGCGTCTGATCACCCCTGCTTCCTCACTGCGAGCCTCCATTGTTGTTTGAATCCAAACAGTTTCTTCTCTGATTCATATGTATGAAAATTTTGCCAGGCGATCCTGAATGGTTCGCCCATTTTATGTGGTATTGAAATCCTTCCCAATGGCAGTGATTCCTGATGGATCTGTGGAGCTCTGTGGAACTAAATCCATCTGACGAGTCAGTTTAGTGAAACGGGCCCCTGAGAAGCTGATAATGATGGGGAAAAATAAAAGCAACCCTGAGGAAACTTGCTAAAACATCAAAGAAATCTATGTTACTCTGAATAGAGTAAAAATTAATAATATATGAAGCAAACAACTCTTAGGAAGGAAATATTTATTTCAACAAATGATAATATTATGTATAAAAATAAGAACATAAACCTTTGACAGACCAAAAGATCAGCTCAACTTTAGCTGCTAAAAAAGATTCCAGGTACTAAATGAGAAAAGCTAACGGTATATCTGTCCACAAATTTAACCCGAGCGGGAATGTAGAACCTTGCATTAAAAATACATTTTCCAAAGACAAAGTAGGGCTAGACGATAATTCAATAACAATATTGATCGATAGATGTATATCAATGATAGAACAAAAAAGGTCAATAAGAGTTTTCCTTCCTTTTGCATTTTAAAGACGTATGTTAATATTACAGTCATTACATCATCCATTCAACCAATCACAACGCAGACCCTGGAAAGCCCTGTCACTAAGCTCCGCCCCCTTTAAAGGGTTCAGAGTGCATGCGTTCTTTTTTTAAAACTTGCAGTTTTGGTAAAAAGTTGGTTGAATAAAGGGTTGATTTTGAATTCAGTGTTTGTGTGTTTTATATCTATAAATAGGTTGCTAAGCAACAGCATAAAATGGCCAGGGCTGCACTTAAAATATATGTTTTGAATTTGTTGATAATAATCGATATCGATCAATATGAGTTTTATTTTATCAATACGTTTTTTTTTTTCTATATCGCCAAGCCCTAAGACAAAGGCTTTTGTTTTCTCCCTTCAGCAGCAACTCTATGGTGTTTTAGTTTATGAAAAGCTATTTAACTCTGCATAAATTCTTTAACAGTCACCTTCATGTGATTAGTTTCATCTGCTCTGAACTGAAACCGTCAGTAGATTAAACAAGTTTGACTTGAACTGGATCTATGGTTCGATAAACAGCTTTTGGCAAATAGAAATTTGGTTTCACTTAATACAAGGTGGGTTAATTTCTTCTAATGTGATGTAGTATTAAAAAAATCAACATTTCATTGAAAGAATTTATAATTAATTCAAACACCAGGCAATGGATTGTTCATCAGGTCTCTGAAATCAGTTCAAAGTGAGTCTCGTCAGCTGAAAGGTCAGAGAGAGTGGTGGTAAATCAAATATAGCATTCAAAAATGGATGAAGGCATCAATAATATATTATCTCAAACACAAAATCCAAGTCACTTACCTCTGTTCCTTTTATAGACCACATATCCAGCAGCAGCAATGATGGAAACCAGAACAAAAGCAATCACAGCAGCTATGATTGGGATGGTAATGTTACTATGCCTCTCTGGTAAACAAAAACAGAACAAAATAAAAGCTTGTTATTACATCTTTGCAAATCTTTTGCATTTATCTAATTCTATCTAATAAATTCTGATGATAAAATCTGAGCTTTTGTAAAACTTAAACAAGTTTTTAATTTCTGTGAGCTAACACTATGGAACACCCTTCCTCAGGTATTATGAGAATCTTAAAATATTATACATCTTTTAAAAGTAATGATGTGACTTTGTAACAGTATGTAGGCAAGTGTAAGCCCACCTGTTTTATTTGTGTATATGTGTGCATATAAATATGTGTGGATATATGCAGGGGTGGTGCCAGCTATTTGGGTGCCCTAAGCGCATTTATTAATATTCAATATATTATCACTATTCAATTCAATTTTATGTATATATATGTTTACAAATGTCATCTCAAGGCACTTTACAAAGTCAGCCTCCATCAGATCCTCCAGGTTGGTGAGAAAGTTTCCTCTCTAAGGAAACCCAGCAGGTTGCATCAAGTCTCTCCAAGCAGCATTCACTCCTCCTGAAAGAGCGTAGAGCCACAGTGGACAGTCGTCTGCATTGTTGATGGCTTTGCAGCAATCCCTCATACTGAGCATGCATGAAGCGACAGTGGAGAGGAAAACTCCCCTTTAACAGAGAGGAGAACCTCCAGCAGAACCAGAACCAGGCTCAGTGTGAACGCTTATCTGCCTCGACCCACTGGGGCTTAGAGAAGACAGAGCAGAGACACAGAAAGCACAGAAGCTCACATTGACCCAGGAGTACTTTCTATGTTAGATGGTAATAGCGGATGATCTGTCTCCCCTGATGATGTCACAGCTAACAGAACCCCAGACCAGGTGTACCTACTATGAAGAGAAAAATGAGAGTGAACCAAAAGTTAAAAGTTGAAATAACAACAAACAATACAAATACAATACAACAATACAATACAAACAGTAGGAAAACTCAGCAGAGTGGGAAAAATCTCAAAAAGGAAAGTTTTAAGCCTGGTCTTAAAAGTAGACGGGTGTCTGCCTCACAAACCAAAACGGGGAGTAATGTTCCACAGGAGGAGAGTCTGAAAACTAAAAGAGTGGCCTCCCATTCTACTTTTAGAGACTCTAGGAACCACCAGTACACCTGCAGTCTGAGAGAAGGATAAGGATTACTTTATTAATCCCCAAAGGGGAAATTGAGTTGCCATTGACATTTAAAAAACACTTATTATACAGACAAAAATCACTCACAATGGACTCCGCTATAGACCACAACAAAAGAGCCACATCATTTAAATCTAATGAAGTACTCTGTTAGAAACATATGGGGTAATCAGATCTCTGATGTATGAAGAAGTTTGATTATTAGGGGTTCCTATACTTTCAGCTCAGAGTCGCATGCATTCGTAGTTTGCATGCAGTTAAACCAGTGCCGGCCCAAGCCTCTTGAGGGCCCAAAGCAGAATTTTTTGGGGAGGCCCTCCTCCCACCATGCAGAATCACCTATGCTAGAAGATTATTGACACAAATATCACGTTACAATGTTATAGCGAATATTATAAATGAATACAGTGATTATACAGTGATTTACAATTATGTATTAATATATAAAATAAATAAATGATACTTAAAATACTTTGCTCTTTTATTAAAACATATTAAATAAATTGTTTTCTCTTGATTCATTCATTGATTTATATCACTTGTTTAAGTTATTAAAATTAAAAGTAGTTAAAATTGGGGTGCCTCCCGGTGGCCCCAAGTGGCTGCTTAGTTCGCTTTGCCTCGGGCCAGCCCTGAGTGAAACTCAAACTTCCTCCAGGAGAGAGAGTGCGCAGAGTCAAGACATATTTTTACCTGCTTTGGTAAAAATATCTGTTTTGTAAAAGCATGGAGTTTCTAAAGATGGCTGCACTAAAGGCTGCCACAGAGTCAGGAACACTGAGCCCCTAATAGCCACATAGATGCCGGGCGGAGTCTGTCCTGTTGGGGGAACATGGGCCGTGGAATAAAGCAATAAATGCCTAAATGACCAAGTGAACTTTTTTAGTACTCCAAAATGCTAACAACCCAGGGTCTAGACCAGGAAAGTCATTTTCCAACTATTAGGTGCACTTAAAATCTTTCATGTAAAGGCCCTCATATGATGGGTAAAACGTCTGTGGAGAGTCAGTGCAGAGTCCGCAACATTTAGTTTTCATGCTCCATTTATCTGGAACAAACTCCCAGAGGACTGTAAACGTGCTGAAACCCTGAGTTCATGTAAATCAAGTTTAAAAACATTTGTTTAGAATTGCCTTTAACTGTTGATGTTGAAATTTGGAGTCCAACTTGTTTTATACTGTATCAGACCTGCTGCTACTATTCCAGTGCAACGTGCTTTCTTCTGTAATGTTTTCCCTCTGTCACTGTAATGCTTTTCTTTCCACTTTCTTTTTTTTGTTGTTGTTCATATACAGCACTTTGAATCCTCTTGTTATTGAAAAGTGCTTTATGAATAAAATTGGCTTTGTCAAACTTTACTGCAGGTGAACACGATTTTCAGCCAGACACAAAATTACATTTTAAAAGGGTTTATTGAAGGGGTAAATAATGGCAGATGAAGCAGGCAAACAGTCACAGTCTTAGCAGAAGAATCCTGGTAGAAAGTGCTGGTTTGCAGCGGTCAGAAGAGAACCGGGAGATGTAGGCGGTGACAGAACCAGCAGGCTGCGTAGATCGGAGAACCACTAGAACAGTTAAGCAAGCAGCTGAAACTCACAGAGGAACAGGAAGCATGACAGCATGGAGACCCAGGCAATCTCAACTAGGAGAGGTTAGATGGCAGGGCACACAGGATCCAGTAGAGCAGGAAACAAGCTGAACTGCAGCATGCAGACACAGGCGACCTTAGCAGAAGTGTCCAGCTGGCAGAGCACACATGAGCAGGTGAAGCAAAGGCAAATCCCATGGGAAGAGCAGTGAAGAGAGTGAGATGTTCTGACTGAGTTGAGTAGGCAGAGGCAGGTATTAGTAAGCTGGTGAACAGGTGAGCTGAGTGACTAATTAGTGGGAACAGGTGGAGATAATCCAGAGTGGGGTGGTGGCTGGACACAGACTGAGCTGGAAAGATAACTGCTGGTGGCTTAATAGTGAACGAATTAACAGAAAAATTCCTCATTAGTGTAAAGTCAAACTAAACAGAACCATAACTATGACAGCCTTGTTTTTTTATTTTTGTTTGTGTGTGTGTCTGTCTATAGCCCCAGTTGGTCATGGCCAATGGCCGAACACACTGAGCGTGGCTCCAGTGAATGTTTCTTCCTGTTAAATGGAATTTTTCCTCTTCATTGCCTCTACATTCATCCAGGAGGAGTGAATGCTGCAAATCAATGACTCGATGCAGTCTTCCGAGTTTCCTTGGATGGAAAACTTTTTAACTAGTCTGTCTGTATGATTTGATTGAATTCACTTTGTAAACTGCCTTGAGATAACATATCATGTGAATTGGTGCCATATAAATACAAAGAATTAAATTGGATGGGCTACATAATGGCATAGTTGGTAGCACCCTCACTTTGCTGCAAGAAGGCCCTGGGAACTTTGCTTACAATCTTTCTGCATGGAGTTAAGATGTTCTTATGCAAGTACTCTCATTTCTTCCCAATTTCCAATAACATGACTTTTAGATTTAGAAGTAAAATACACAAAAAGTATCAGGCACATCATTTGGCTTACCTCTGTTGGTTCTTATAACTGTTTCATCCAGTTTAATGATTTCTTCTTTGTCATGAAGCTGAAACACACAGTCGTACCTCCTCCAGTCTTCAGGACTGATTGAGGAAATGTTCAGGTAAACCCTCATCTGGAAGGTCCCATCATCGTTTGGAAGGATCTCTCCATGATCCACATTCTCATGAATTTCCTCTCCATCTTTCCTCCAGAACATCAGGGCTCTGTTAGGATAGAAACCTGTAGCGTGGCAGCTGACAGGAGAGGAAGGAGACTTCTGCAGCAGAGACAAGGAGGGATGCTCTGGAAATGTAGAAATGAGAAAATCAGGGGGAAACAAATAGGTCAATGGAGTCAGAAAGGGTTGACATAAAAACAGATTAGGGCCACCAGTTAATGGTAAATGATTGGGAATGAGGATGATTTAAAAATAAAATGACAAAAAATAAAACTTCCATTCACATACAGATCAAGCCAGGTAGTTACACTGTAAGAGGATTAACAAACCTATTTTGTGTTGCACCATGCCAGAATGACAGAGAGGACTTCCCAGATATTTTTTATTTCAAATTAAAAATTTCCATAGAGTATAATCAAAGGATATCATTGACTAATATCAAATAATGATATCGTGGATTTTGGAAGCCCAATGGAAGAGAAATTTGACTCATGCTCTGAATCCTGTGTTGCTAAACTGATTTTATGAATTGCTACTAACTCTTAATAACTCAGTATGGATTCCCCAAATGATCTTAACATTAGTTTAAAGAAGCATGTCATATTAAACAGAGAGTAAAATCATAGATTTTAAACATCCCAACATCCCAGTCATAATAAAATCATTTTTATTTGATCTTCTCATATAATTACCTGTTCTCAGCAGAATGCTCTTCCCTCTGTTCAAAGATCTCTTAAGCCAATCAGGGCAAGCCTGGGTGAGAATCATTTTATTCTCCATCGATCTAACATTATTCACGTCCCATACAAGAATCATTGCGGTGGCTTGTGGTTGTAGAGCAATCCATTTCGGAGTCTCTAAATCCAGAGCAATAAAGTCTTCTCCATTATAACCGAACCGCATAGCACCATCACCTCTCTGAGTCTCCTCATCCCAGTAACAGGAAAACATCAGCTGAAAAACATGGACTCCTGAAACGGAACAGAGGGAAAAATCGAAACAGATAAACAACGCAGTTATTAACAATATTAAGGCAAGGCATATTCATTTGTACAGCACATTTTTGTACAAGAGTAACACAAAGTGCCTTATATGATTAAAACATAGGAAAATAAAGCAGAATAAAAGCAAGTAGGAATAAAATGTAGAAAAATTGAAATAATATAAAGCATAATATGGATGGATGGATGGATGGATGGATGGATGGATGGATGGATGGATGGATGGATGGATGGATGGATGGATGGATGGATGGATGGATGGATGGATGGATGGATGGATGGATGGATGGATGGATGGATGGATAAAACATGAGAAATGAACTCGTACGTACTATCATACTGTCTCCCACTAGAGTTTGGTCACGTGATTATGCTCTGTGTTTACATCCCTCCGCGGACGCCACCGCTGCGTGTGAGCGGATCCACGGCGCGGTGACCAGGCTGCAGACACAGCACCCCCGCGCTCTCCTTCTCATGACCGGAGATTTCAACCAAACCTCCCCTTTGTTGCACCCTCCCCACACTCACCCAGTATGTCACGTGTACAACCAGAGACAAAAAAAACTCTATGCACAGAAGAGCTCAGTGAAAGTTTGGTCAGATGAGGCCACTGAGAAACTGAGGGTTTGTTTCAGAACCACAGAATGGAGCATGTTCCAAAGCTTTCATGGTGATGACATCAACAGCCTGACTGAATGCATCACTGACTACATGAACTTCTGTGTGGAGAGCATTGTGCCTACACAACGGCTACGATATGGTGCTTTGCAAACAACCCCCCCCCCCCCCCCCCCCCCCCCGGGTGACCCCTGAGCTGAAAGTCCTCCTGAACCAGAAGAAAAAGGCTTTCAACTCAGGGGACAGAGAGGAGCAGCGTACAGTGGAGAGGTCTCAAGAACTTCTCCGGCTTTGGGCAGAAGAGCAGCAGGGCTGCAGACGGTGACACCAGGTTTGCAGATGAGTTAAACAGGTTCTTCACACGGTTTGACTCCCCTCACACTGGCCCCCTCCATGCCTTCAACTCTCCACACGTCTCCAACCCCCAGCCCGCCTGTGCAGATGAGCTCTGTGAGGTCCTCAGCTACATCTGCAACCTGAGCCTCAGCCTGGGGGTGGTGCCCACCCTGTGGAAGACCTCCTGTGTGGTACCGGTTCCCAAAACGCCGCACGCCAGGGAACCAGCCCACTTTAGACCAGTAACTCTAACCTCCCATCTAATGAAGACAGTGGAGCGCCTCATCCTAGCACACCTACGCATCGTGGTGAGCCCCACCCTGGAGACGCTGCTGATGTACTCCCAACATCAGAGTAGAGGATGCCATCATCTACTTGCTGCAGCACAGACCCGGTGGAATGGGTGGGCACTGGGGGGCCGTGCCCGCCTTGGACTGGAAGCTGTCTTTTTTTTTTTTTTTACTTTGGAGTGGCCATCGTTCTATTACTACTTTCTTTGATGTGTCAATTATGCAATTCAACCAATCAAATCAACGACTGAAGGCAACATGCTAGCCAATTACAGCTGGAGAGGGCCGGGTGGTGGGTAATACATTCATAGCCTTCAGAGACTGTGGTCACCGTCAGTGTCGGTGGTGTGGGATGGATATTCGGTCTGATTACCAAACAATTACAAGAAGTGACAACAAAGCAAGCGAGAGCGAGCTGGAAGGAGTGCCATTAATTTCTGTTTGAAATGTCAGCATGGAAGTCAACACTGGAATAAACATTCACGCTAGGAGGGTTAGCTAGGACAGCTAGGAGCACCAGGAGCAGAACCAAGCAGGAAAACTGCCAAACTGCAGAAACTTGGGTTACTTTTAGGCAGAAGGGAACTCTGCTTTATTCTGATCCTTGTGCTCCCTAGCTGCTGTAAGTACAGAACCTCTTCTAGTATGAATTATTATTTCAGTCAGTGTTCAGCCTGACACCAGCACTCATGTTTATCAGCGTGTAACTTATGCTGGACTTTTGAGTCAAGACAAAGCGCTACAGTTTGCCTCACTGTTGATTTCCAACCCAAACCCAGCATAAAACCTGCCCAACTTAAAAGAAATAAAACAAGCCCAAATCTCAAACTCTCTCATGTTAAAAGCATAGAACTATTAAACACACAAGAACATGTAATTACCACACAACTGTGCTGAAGCAAAGAAAAAGCTTTGCACATATGGGCTCCACACAAAATTTACCAGTCAACCAAATAACACACAAGATCACTTTAACAAGCACAATATATCAACTGGGAAAAAAACTTTTATCAATAGCTTCCCAACGTGAGTTGTAAATCTACCTTAATATAGACTTAATTTCTCTTACAGAGCTCAACCAAACAATTCTCTTTCACAGCCATGAAATATTTTTAAGTTGATCAGTAGAACTCAACCCCTCTTGGGGCATTTACATTGACCAATACAATTTCATAGTGACACTTGATTTTTCTTTTCTTGCTTTATTATAACTATTGATCAATATTATTCATTATAACTATTATTCATTGATGATGTCAGATTCAAAAGATTCAACTTATTTGAAAAATAAATTAATCGGTAAAATTAGTTGAAGGAGATGGCATTTTAATAAAATGGTTTTAGTTTTCTTCCAGACATTGACAACTATTTTGAAATATTGTGCTAGTAATTCTTTCTAAAAGCTCAACAAATGTGGTGAAAAGTTTTCCAAATTTTTATAACCTGCCCATAAGCTGTTTTTGCTCCAGCTCAATGGGTTCAAAAGAAGCCTATTGCTATTTGTTTTTTTTTTTTTTTTTAGATTTTGGGATTTTATTAAGAATTTCTTTCTCAGCACTGTAGGAGTAGTCACAGAGCAACTGTTCAGCCTGAAGCATATAAAAAAAAATTCTGAAAAAGTGTGACCCCCTAAAAAAATGGAATGCCTCACCTGTAATTTGTTTATGCAGCCGGGTCTGCTGCAGCGGGCGCTTTGACTTCTCCAGCGCTTTCAACGCCATCAGACTGGTGCTGCTGAGGGCGAAGCTGGAGGACGCTGGGGTGGACAAACATCTAGTTGACTAGACCATTGACTACCTCACTGACCGCCCTCAGCACGTGCGGCTGCACGGCTGTCAGTCAGAAGTGGCATTCTGACTGACACCGGGGCCCCCCAGGGCACAATTCTGTCTCCGTTTCTTTTCACCCTCTACACCTCGGACTTCACCTACAACACGGACAGCTGCCATGTTCAGAAGTTCTCTGATGACTCGGCCATTGTGGGCTGTGTGTCTGAGGGGAACGAGCAGGAGTACCGGTCGTTCATCAGGGACTTTGTGGACTGGTGTGAGAAAAACCATCTGTGCTTAAACACTAATAAGACCAAGGAGATGGTGATCGACTTCAGGAGAAGACCCCCACCTCACTCACCCGTGAACATCCAGGGGCAGGACATAGAAACTGTGGAGAGTTTCAAATACCTGGGTGTTCACATCAACAATAAACTGGACTGGACTCATAACACCAACGCTCTGTATAAGAAGGGCCAGAGCCGCCTCCACCTCCTGAGGAGGCTGAGGTCCTTTGGAGTGAGCAGGCCTCTGCTAAAGACCTTCTGCGACTCTGTGGTGGCCTCAGCACTCCTCTACGCTGTCGTCTGCTGGGCCCCTGGCCGCACAGAGTGGAACAGAAAGAGGCTGAATAAGCTGGTGAGGAAGGCCACTTCTGTCCTGGGTTGCACTCTGGACAAGAGTGACCAGACGTCCCCGATTTCCGGGGACTGTCCCCGTTTTGGACCACCTGTCCCCGGCTAAAGCTGTCCCCGGAAATGTCCCCGATTTTACAGAGGGGGAAAAAGTGTTACGGTAGCTGGTTGCGCAGCTGATAATATAAAGACGAGGAACAGAGCGCACCACTAGATGGCGGTAATGATCCCTTTGGATGTCAGATGCCATTAAAACACGAAGAAGAAGAAGAGCGCACCACTTTTAAAACAGAAGAAGAAGAAGTGGAAATTCGTTGTCAACCGGTGACAACTGATGGGGAGCTGCTGTGTTATGGTAGGTGTATTAAGCGATTCATTTTATTTGGATCGGGCTGATCCTGTGAGAAATGTTTGGTTCGTGTCCAGGTTTAAAAGTAATCAATAAAACTTAGACAAGACCACGAGTTGCTGCTCACATGAGTGAAAGACACTCGGATAAAATGTAACAGAATGACACATAACAGAATGGCCAGGTCTCACAGAAACCTGGTTACAAGAGGACTACGTTAGTATAAACGAGTCAACCCCCTCCAGTTATTCAAATTTCCACATTCCCAGATCTGTGGGAAGAGGAGGAGGAGTGGCAACTATCTTTCAGTCTGATTTATTAATTAGTCCCAGGCCAACTAATAATTACAGTTCTTTTGAACATTTAACCCTCAGTTTCCCTCATCCAAACTGCAAAGCAATAAAACCTCTTCTGTTTGTTGTTTTGTATCGTCCACCAGGCCCTTACTCTCAGTTTTTGGATGAGTTGTCAGATTTCTTATCTGATTTGGTGTTAAATAGGTTATTATAGTGGGTGATTTTAACATCCATGTTGACACTGAATGTGATAACCTTAGTGTAGCCTTTAAAACTATCCTAGATTCAATTGGTTTTGCTCAAAATGTGCATGAACCGACGCACTCTCGGCTCCATACTTTAGACCTTGTTCTGACATATGGCATTGATTGTGAAGAATTAACAGTATTCTCTCACAACCCTGTCCTGTCTGATCATTTTTTAATAACATTTGAGTTTAATCTAACTGAATTCTCCACCCCCAAAAGAGGGTTCCATTATAGTAGATTTTTATCGGATAATGCTGTATCAAAACTTAAAGAGTCTGTCCCCTTTTTAATATCCTCAGTATTGCAGAAATGCCCTGTAGATGGCAGCATTGCTGTTTCTTCCCATTCACAAATCGATACCTTTGCAAACAATGTGACTTCCTCATTGCGTTCTGCATTAGACAATGTAGCTCCCTTGAAAAAGAAGGTGATTATTCACAGGAAGCTGGCTCCTTGGTTTAATTCAGAGCTGCGTTCCTTGAAGCACAATGTTAGGAAATTGGAGAGAAAATGGCGCTCTACACACCAAGAGGAATCCTACTTAATCTGGAGGGACAGACTATTGTTGTATAACAAGACCCTCCGCAGAGTTAGAGCAGCATATTTTTCATCATTAATTGAAGAGAATAAAAATAATCCTAGATTTCTCTTTAGTACAGTTGCCAAACTTATCCAGAGCCACAGCTCTGTTGATCCATCCATTCCCTTAGCTCTTAGTAGTAATGATTTTATGGGATTCTTCATAAATAAAATTGATGCCATTAAAAATAAAATAATTGGCATCCTCCTAAACATGATTACCTCGTCCTCAGTAAGTGAGGCAGCATTGGAGGAATCCTTAGAACCTGTGCAGTGTCTGAACTGTTTAAAAGCAGTAGAGCTTTCTGAGCTATCTAAAGTTTTAGCTTCATCTAAACCTTCTACCTGTATGTTAGACCCAATCCCAACCAAGTTGTTTAAGGAGGTATTCCCTCTGATCAGTGGTCCTATTTTAGACATGATTAATCTATCCTTAGTAAATGGATATGTACCACAGGTTTTGAAAGTAGCTGTTATTAAACCTTTACTTGAGAAACCTTCTCTTGATCAAGATGAGTTAGTAAATTACAGACCTATATCTAATCTTCTTTTCTTATCTAAAATTCTTGAGAAAGTAGTTGCTAATCAACTTTGTGAACATTTACAAAGTAATGACCTACTTGAGGAGTTTCAGTCAGGCTTCAGAGCTCATCATAGCACTGAAACAGCTCTGGTGAAGGTCACTAATGATATTCTCATGGCCTCAGATAATGGACTTGTGTCTATACTTGTCCTGTTAGATCTCAGTGTTGCGTTTGATACAGTTGATCACAATATTCTCCTACAAAGACTTGAACATACTGTAGGGATTAAGGGGAAAGCATTAGGCTGGTTTAAATCTTATCTGTCAGACAGATTCCAATTTGTTCATGTTAATAATAAATCTTCCTCAAACTCTAGGGTCACTTGTGGAGTACCACAGGGTTCAGTCCTTGGACCAATTCTATTTACTATATATATGCTTCCGATTGGCAAAATTATCAGACAGCATGGGATTAATTTCCACTGTTATGCTGATGATACTCAGCTATATTTATCCATAAATCCTGATAAATCCAATCAATTACTTTGACTGCAGTCATGTCTTGATGACATCAAAAGCTGGATGACTTTAAATTTCCTGCATCTAAATTCTGACAAGACCGAAGTTGTAATCTTTGGACCAGAGTCCTCAAAAAATAAACTTCTTAACCAATCACTTAATCTGGGTGGCATTAACCTGGCCTCTGGTAATAAAGTAAAAAATCTTGGTGTTATTTTTGACCAAGACATGTCATTTAAATCCCATATTAAACAGGTTTCCAGAGTTTCCTTTTTTCACCTCCGGAATATCGCCAAAATTAGAAACATTCTGTCCAGGAGTGATCCTGAAAAACTAGTCCATGCATTTATTACTTCAAGGCTGGACTATTGTAATTCTTTACTATCAGGAAGTCCACAAAATGCAGTTCAAAGCCTTCAGCTGATCCAAAATGCTGCAGCAAGAGTTCTGATGAAAATCAACAAGAGGGATCATATTTCTCCAATTTTAGCTTCCCTTCATTGGCTTCCTGTTAAATCAAGAATAGAATTTAAAATTCTTCTTCTAACGTATAAAGCCCTTAATAATCAAACTCCATCATATATCAGAGCTCTGATTACCCCGTATGTTCCTAACAGAGCACTTCGCTCTCAGACTGCAGGTCTGCTGGTGGTTCCTAGAGTCTCTAAAAGTAGAATGGGAGGCAGATCCTTTAGCTATCAGGCTCCTCTCCTGTGGAACCAACTCCCAGTTTTGGTCCGTGAGGCAGACACCCTGTCTACTTTTAAGACTAGGCTTAAAACTTTTCTTTTTGACAAAAATTATAACTAGTGGCTCATGTTACTCTCAGCTACCTTTATAGTTTTACTGCTATAGGCTTAGGCTACTGGAGTATATCAGGATCTAATTTTCTCACTCTATTGAGTTCTACTGTTCTTCAATTATGCATTATGTGTTGTCATTTCTGCTTTAACTTTCTGTTCTCTCTCTTTTCTCTTCATAGTAGGTACACCTGGTCTGGCGTTCTGTTAACTGTGACATCATCCAGAGAAGACGGCTCACCCGCTACTACCATCTAATGTAGAACAGATTACTAGATCAATGTGTGCTTCTGTGCTTTTTTGTTTCTCTTGTTGTGTCTCTGTTCTGTCTTCTGTAACCCCAGTCGGTCGAGGCAGATGACCGTTCATACTGAGCCCGGTTCTGCCGGAGGTTTTTCCTTCCCGCTAATGGGTGGTTTTTCTTCCCACTGTCGCTTCATGCTTGCTCAGTATGAGGGATTGCAGCAAAGCCATGTCCAATGCAGACGACTCTCCCTGTGGCTCTACACTTCCCCAGGAGTGAATGCTGCTTGTCGGGACTTTGATGCAATCAACTGGTTTCCTTATATAGGACATTTTTGACCAATCTGTATAATCTGACCCAATCTGTATAATATGATTGAGCTTGACTTTGTAAAGTGCCTTGAGATGACATGTTTCATGACTTGGCGCTATATAAATAAAATTGAATTGAATTGAATGATTGAAAACTCTTTGTAAGGCGCTAATCTGGTACGCTGGTTCTCCAGGGATCAACAAGGGCTCGTCTAAAGAGGTTTTAGAACTGATTGGTGACCTTTAGTTTATATTTCAGAAAGTTAGTTATAAGTAGAGTTATTATTACAAGTTGTTTTGCTGATTTATGGTTGTGATTTATGAGCATAGACTTCCAGACTTCCTGACATGATATACTCAGGTTTGAGTTGAGAAGCCTAATTGTCTGAGGATATAACCTCTTTCTGAGTCTCTGCACTGAACATGAGTTTCACTGCACTTCCTTTGCTGTGGTGGAATGAAGAGGCAGTTTAGTTGTAGTTTTTCTTGTGTTTTAAAATTTTCAGTTCTGCACATAATATACTGAGGTCAGACACACCTGGATTAATCAGTCTGTCCAGTAATGAAAGACGGGACACAAAGGAGCTGCCGAAGTTCAGGAAGTAGTGGAACTGTGCTCACAGCCCATTAGTGGGAGAAATTAATCTGCTTCTTTGGGGTGCACAGGCTTCTGATGTGGCCAGTTGACAGTAAGAAACATATATCATCCTTCTTTTTGATGTTAATGCAAAAAAAACTATTGTTCATAGGTATGTAGATGTGAACAGAATGAGTATTTGTTGCACTTTTTGAAAAGGTGGGGGAACTCTGTCTCCACAGACAACCACAGGCCAAACGTTTGTATTTAGTGGATTTTGTTTTCCTCATTTCACTCTCCCCTTAGGAGGCGGCAAAGCTCTTTGGGCCCCACAAAATTAGAAAGCTCTGCTAACAACCCTTGACCACTCCACTCCCACCCCCACTACTTTGCCCCAACCCAGAGACACAGTTCTAGTTTCTATTAATAACACTATTGATGTATTCATTTTATTAATCTTAGGATATACTAAAAGTGTGGAGAGGCATATTCCTGGCTTTTACACTTGATTTCTGTTGTTTAAATATTAATAAATATGTAAAAATAAATGAAACCATTATTGTCCCCATTTCCTAATTTCATCTTGATGAGATGTATTGATTTTTATGTACGAGCAAGAAATGTCCCCAGATTTGATTTCAGAAATCTGGTCACCTTTCTCTGGACTCGGTGGAGGAAGTAGCTGAGAGGAGGATGTTGTCCAAGCTCACATCCATCATGGACAACACCTTTTACCACCTGCACCAGACTGTAGAGGAGCTGAGCAGCTCCTTTAGTGACAGACTTAGACATCGTTGTCTGTAAAAAGGAGCGCTACCGCAGATCATTCATCCCTGCTGCTATCAGATTCTATAATGCTGCACTATAACTGAAATAAAGTGAAAAATAACCACAGTGCAATTACTTTTTAATACCCTGTGCAATAATCCTGTTAAATAAAAGACTTCAGCTGTTATGGTTATCTCACTACCTCACTGTTGTTCTTACCTGGTACCACTTTAATGTACAATGTCAATCCATATGTATATAAGTCACCTTAAAAGTATATAAGTCATCTTAAATCTCTGCTTTCTTTTATTTTTTCCTTGATCCACCGTATATACCTCATGCACCATTTCCTCCTTTTGCCACTTTCTTTTGATTATTGAGCCGATGTGACACTAGTGGATTTCTCCACTGTGAGATCAATAAAGTCTATCTTATCTGAAAACTAAAAGCAGACAATGATTTGAAAAACAGTTGGATTACAAATTTAAACTCGTGATGTTTCAGTAAATTAGAACAGTCAAGGGTAATCATGTGTTTTTAATCTTGATTTAAAGGAAGTCAGGCTTTCAGCACTTTTACAGTGTTCTGGTTCTAGGTATGCAGAGTAGATTTGAGCCAGAAGACCTTAGTGGTCTGGAGGGTTGATACACTGATAACAAGTCTGTGATGTATTTAGGTGCTAAGCCATTCAGGGATTTATAGACTAGCACAAGTATTTTAAAGTCTATTCTCTGAGATACAGGGAGCCAGTGTAATGACTTCAGAACCGGGTTCATGTTCTCTACATTCTTAGTCTTAGTGAGGACATGGGCAGCCGCGTTCTAGATCAGCTGTAGCTGTTTGATCCACGTTTCAGACAGACCTGTGGAAACACCGTTGCAGTAATCAATCAGACTAAAAATAAACGCATGGATTAGTTTTTCCAGATCCTGCTGAGACATTATTCCTTTAATCCTGGAAATGTTCTTCAGGTGATAGAAAGCCGACCTTGTAACTGTCTTTAGATGCTTTTGGAGGTTCAGGTCTGAGTCTATCACTACACCTAGATTTCAGGCCTGATCAGTGGTTTCTAGCTGAAGTGACTGAAGCTGTGTGCTAACTTTTGATCACTCCTCTATTGGTCCAAAAATTATTACTTCAGTTTTGTTTGTATTTAAGAAGAAAAAATTGGCACATCCATGCATTGATTTCTTTTAAGCATTTACTCAGTGCTTGAATGGCTTCACAGTCACCTGGTGACATGGTGAATTAGAGCTGTGTTTCTTCTGCATAGTTATGATAACTGCTGTTTTTTATGATCTGGGCCAGAGGGAGTGAACGCCGGCCACCTGAGGCTCTGGGGACCGGGGGAGAGGCTGGTGTTGGGGAGCAACGGCTGGAGGCAGGCCTCCTGGACCGCCTCACTGGATTCGGGTGCATTGGAGGCCGGCGGGTCCCCTTGGACTTCCTTATGGGACTTCAGAGCGTTGGAGGCAGGTGGGTCCCTCTGGACCAGGCCCTCACGGGGTTTGAGAGCGGTGGGCAGAGGCGAAGCAGGTCCTTCAGCGGCCGGCGACGGCGAAGCTGTCCCTGTGAACAGGGACCAGATAGGCAGGGACAGACTAGCTAGGCTGTCTCCATAGAAAACGTTCCACAGCTGAGACTCATTGATGTGTGGGCTAAAGGAGGCGCTTTGAAGCAGCAAGGTTCTGGCGCCGGAGGAGGCGGCTTGTAGCTCCGCGGAGGTATCAACGGAGGAAGATCATCGTACCCATCTCCCACCAACTGGAAGGACAGGGGTTGCTGCAGGGGCCTGGGCACCCTCCTCCTACCTCTTAGGTGCGCCTCAGCTTTCTCCACAGAGCGGCGTTTCTCAGTCACTGGCTGTTTGGCTGAGGGAGTAGGCTCAGCTTCAGAACGCCCATAACAGCGGTGAGAGCAGCAGTGGCGGAGGAGGCGGACAGGCTGATGAGTAGAGGTTTGGGTGGAGGTGGCCTGTAGAAGATCTGGGCAACCGCAGCACAGTAATTTCACTCGAGCTCTTCGCACAGTGTGGCAATGACGTCCAGGGACTCCCTAAGCTGCTTCTTGAAAAACTCCACGTCTTCATCGAGCCCGGTCTCTGCTGGTCTGCTCACAGAGAGCGGGGTTGGGTCCATCTGGCTCAAACATGGGCTCAGTGTGGGCGATGGGTTCATGTGGCTGGAACGTACTGTCAGGATTTGTGGAGTTGAACCCAAATTCAGCCGCACACAGAGCCACGTTATCAGAGAGTTGTTTTTTTTTTTTTTTTTTTTTTTTTTGGGGGGGGGGGGGGGGATTTTTGCAGCTCTAGTGGCTCGCTTTTTCCGAAAGTAGGCTGACAGGAAGGGGGGTAGAAGAGGGGGAGAGACATTCGGCAAAGGACCGCGGGTTGGAATTCGAACCCGGGTCGACCGCGTCGAGGACTAAGGCCTCTGTATATGGGTCGCACTACCTGCTGCGCCACATGCGCGCCCCGTTATCAGGGAGTTTATTGAAGGTGATGAGTAATGGAGGATGGACAGGGAACTGTACCAAACTGGAGCGCTGATGATGATGGCTGGAGCTGGAAATGGCAGGTGTAGGGAGCTCAGACGGGCGGACGTAGGAAACACAGCGAGTTGGATATCAGGAGCACAGGCATGTAGGCGTGAGGCAAGGCAAGGAAGAGGTATGACTGAAGGAATATTGAAAGATGTTCCGTGAGGATGAGCACTCTGAGGAGGGTTTAAGTAGGCTGTTAGGGGGATGTCACATAGGCAGAGTGGCAGGTGGAATCAGTTTGGCTTAATTGGCGGTGGCAGCTGGCGTTGATCAAGGGTGGAGTGGAGAACTGGGCTGAATGAGAGGTGGAAAGTGCTAGAAACGTCCAGGGTGAAGCAGGCAAAGCTGAGCCCTGACAGGGAGCATGTAGATATTGAATAGCAGAGGACCCAGGATGGACAATTGGGAAACCTCTCATCCACGGGCCTGGGTTTGCATAGGGACCATAGGGACATGTCCCTGCCAAAATTTTGGACTGACCTACTTGTCCCTACCAATAATACAACGTGAATAACATGTTTATAATTTACAATACAATGTTGTTGCTGCAGTCACTTCTTTTCCTCTCACAAATCCGCTTTCTGATGGCTGCTGCTGCCGCTTAATCCGTCTGCCTGCCTTTTCTTTCCTGTCCCTTTAAATCTGCAGCTTACATGGACTGCACTGTGAATGTTTGGAGCCCGAGATTTAAATTTCATTCATACTGGGATACTATGGTTACTATGATTAATACTAGACTACGAGACTAATCCCAATTAAAAAACAAAATATTAGCTACTCTAAAATAGAAGAAAGCTGCTGAGTGCTGTTCTGTAAAGAAGCAGGAGAGACTGTTTTGATTTTTGGAACTTGAGAAATGAAAGTAACCAACGTTAACCTCTCAAAATAGTTTTAATTGTGAAGTATAATGCATTTCATCAACAAAAACCTAATCTCTTTTATAAATTATTCTGTATTAAGCAAGACCAAGTAAAACAGTCTTGGTGTTGTTTTCAACCAAGACATGTCATTTAAATCCCATATTAAACAGGTTTCCAGAGTTTCCTTTTTTCACCTCTGGAATATCGCCAAAATTAGAAACATTCTGTCCAGGAGTGATGCTGAAAAACTAGTCCATGCATTTGTTACTTCAAGGCTGGACTATTGTAATTCTTTACTATCAGGAAGTCCACAAATCACAGTTCAAAGTCTTCAGCTGATCCAAAATGCTGCAGCAAGAGTTCTGATGAAAATTAACAAGAGGGATCATATTTCTCCGATTTTAGCTTCCCTTCATTGGCTTCCTGTTAAATCAAGAATAGAATTTAAAATTCTTTTTCTAACGTATAAAGCCCTTAATAATCAAGCTTCATCATACATTAGAGCTCTGATTACCCCGTATGTTCCAAACAGAGCACTTCACTCTCAGACTGCAGGTCTGCTGGTGGTTCCTAGAGTCTCTAAAAGTAGAATGGGAGGCAGATCCTTTATACTTTTAAGACTAGGCTTAAAACTTTCCTTTGTGACAAAGCTTCTAGTTAGAGTGGCTCATGTTACCCTGAGCTACCTCTATAGTTATGCTGCTATAAGCTTAGGCTACTGGAGGACATCAGGGCCTATTTTTCTCACTCTACTGACTTCTACTGTTCCCCAGTTTTGCATTGCGTTGCATTGAAATGACTGTTGTCATTTCAGCTTTTAACTTTTTGCTCTCTCTCTTTTTTCTTCATAGTAGGTACATCTGGTCTGGCATTCTGTTAACTGTGACATCTTCCAGGGAAGACAAATCACCGGCTATTACCATCTAACATAGTACAGATTACTGGATCAATGTGTGCTTCTGTGCGTTTTTGTCTGTCTTGTTGTGTCTCTGCTCTGTCTTCTGTAACCCCCAGTCAGTCGAGGCAGATGACCGTTCATACTGAGCCCGGTTCTGCTGAAGTTTTTCCTTCCCGCTAATGGGTGGTTTTTCTTTCCACTATCGCTTCATGCTTGCTCAGTATGAAGGATTGCTGCAAAGCCATGGACAATGCAGACGACTCTCCCTGTAGCTTTACGCTTCTCAAGGAGTGAATGCTGCTTGTCGGGACTTTGATGCAATCAACTGGTTCCCTTATATAGGAAATCTTTGACCAATCTGTATAATATG
Organism: Fundulus heteroclitus; assembly: GCF_011125445.2. NCBI lineage: Eukaryota > Metazoa > Chordata > Actinopteri > Cyprinodontiformes > Fundulidae > Fundulus > Fundulus heteroclitus. The sequence continues at coordinate 1,344,351 of NW_023397252.1, read as the reverse complement.
ATTGATTTTGACTTTGTAAAGTGCCTCGAGATGACATGTTTCATGAACTGGTGCTATATAAATAAAATTGAAATTGAAATTTAGTTCTAAAGACTGCTGGAAAGATGGAAAAGCAAAGACTGTAGACTATTAAAAATTCAGATTCTTAGCCACAGCCGTCTGAAAAAGTAAAGGTATTTTACCAATATTTCGTTGCTATTATTGCTTCCAAATTCTGTCGACCCTTTGAGGCAGTTTAGGTATAAATAGCAGGTATTTCTTTTACATGATGTACAGTATAACAACACTAGATGCTGCCTACACAACTGCTATTTTTTAGTTTAGACTTTAGCTTAGTTGTAAAAGCATAATTAGGGTTCCACCTAATAATAGCGCTATTTAATTTGACTATTTCAACTTCTAGAATTAGGGTAAAGACAAGTACAAACAGAGGAACACTGTTTGTATTGCTTTTGTTGTACATAGATTTCCATCAGCAAATTAATACAAACGAGGGGCGGAGTTAGACATTCTCATCATCAGGGGCTTAGCCTACAAAATATTTCATAATTACGAGGAGAATTCGGCACACCAAACAAGTAAGAAATTATTTAATCTGTTGATGCGGTGACAAAATTAATTTAAAATTGGCCTTTACATATCTTAAAATTTAATCTGCTGTTCTTTAATAGTTATACTAGTCTATACCAATAGTATATTAATATGTTCTCATTTCATTGATGAAATGAACAACCACTCATGTAACAATTCAGTCTTGGTGTCACCAATCTTACTCAAAGTACAATATTGGGTCTTCCATGTCACTTATGTATTTAGAATAATAAAGGGGGGTGTTAAATCCTGCTTGGCATTGCTGCCTGTCGCACCTCCTCCGGTGCCCATGGGTCAGCTGCAGGGTTGTCAGCCAGGAACCACCATTCACCAACGTCTTGCCCCTTTAATCCTGGAACTTCTCCTGGTGGCGGGGCAGTGATAGGGACATCTCCCTGTCAACCCCTGCAGCTGAAAGATGTTATTTCCTGCAACTGTTGTCTGGGGGTTAGGTGTTATTCCCCCAGGTTCTGTCCTTCCTTTGCAGCCAGAGCCAAAAGCTCCCTTTCTCAGCCTCCTCAGCCAGTTCCTTTGTTGTCTTCCTCAGCCTTCCTCCCATGACTCCCACATCTTTCAGGAGGCGTATGGTCGACAACCCCGGCATCCGACCTCCACTGGGTAGATGGTAGTCTTCCAGCCCGCCTCCCGGCACTCAGCACCCAGCTCTGAGTACTTGGCCTTCTTTCGCTCAAAGGCAGCTTCGATCTCTTCCTCCATTAGCAAAGTGAGCTCAATAAGGGCTACCGCTCTTACCTTTACGGACCACACCACAATGTCTGGTCGGAGAGATGTGGTGGTGATTTCTGTGGGAAACAGCAGCTTCCTGTCCTGGTCGACCCTTATGCTCCACTCCTGGCCAGTAGTGAAGGGCCTTACTGTTTCTCTTTGCTTGAAGCTTCTGATTCCTCCTTCGGCGACAAAGATGGTGGGGTCCTCTTCTGGCGGTGGTATCCTGCTACCCTGTCTGCACTCCTCCAGCACTTCGGCTAGCTTTTTCAAGACCTGGTCATGGCACCATCTATAGCGGCCCTGTGAGAGGGCCACTTTGCAGCCTGACAAAATGCACTGGAGGCTTGCGTAGGGAGCATTGCAGAATGCACAACATTCCTCATTTCCGAACCACTGGTGAAGGTTCCGAGGACAGGGAAGCATATCATATGTTGAGTGGATAAGGAAGCTGAGTCTTGCCTGTGGGAAGACTTCCACAAGTCTGACCAACTGATGTTCCTGGTTGAGTTTCCCTCCCAGGTTGTCCAGCTACCTTGCCGTCCCTGAGACACAGCTTTAATCTTCTAGCGGTCTTCCTCCATCCTCGTCACCTCCACCACCACCATTTCCTTTCTTTCCTTGCAGTGGGCCTTGGATCAGAAGTGTGGTGCTTCTCCCTATCCTAGGCCTGCTCTTCCTACCTGCACTCTGCCCACAATCTCCTTGTGCTGCAGCCGGCTTATAACTTGGTCGACCTCGGTCTGGGCGTTCCACTTGCGGCCAGTCAAGACCCTGGCGTTAGCATTCCTAACCGACCCATCTGCAGACTCCCGGTGCTCGAGCACCAAGCTGGTCTTTTCTTGTCTGTTGCCCAGCTGTAGCGATCTTAGAGGTAGCTGGAGCATGTTCCTCCCAAATAGGCCGGCTTCAGAGATGCACCGTGGCAGCCCCAACCACTTTCGGATGAATGAGTTGGCTTTCCCATCCATCCTACTCACGGTTGATGAGGGGATCTCACTCATTTTCAGGGGCCACAGCAGTCTCTGGTAGAGTGTGAATTGGTAACACCAGACCTTGTATTTGCCCGGGAGTTGGCTTTGGTCAATTATCGTCAGGCCATCAGAGAGCTGCTTCATAACGGTTTTTCCCATTTGCTTGTCGGAAAGCTAGGCAGTGTACTGCCTCCCAAGGCTTTTGATGGGCTGCTTTGCAAGGAGTGGGATCTTTTCTCCCCCGACGACGAAGGTGGTGTTGTCGTTCCGGACTCCTCTCCTGAGTGACAGGCTACGGGACTTGGCGGGCTTGATCTACATCCTTGCCCATGACATCAGCTCATCAATCCTCCTCAACAGTCTTGCTGTGCATGCTGCTGTCTGAAGGAGGGTGGTGACGTCGTCCATGTAGCTTCTTAGCGGGGGAAGCCTTTATTGCACATTTAAACACTACTGACAACTCAATATTGTTAGGGAAATAATTAATTGTCTGAGAAGATGTAGGTAAGGAGAAGCTGTTACATCAGATGTATGATGTAAGAAATGTGTTTGGAATGTTAAGATAAATTACATTTAATGGGCTACACAGAGTAACTACAGCCCAGTTGTACATTTGTTGAAATATTGAAGTTAGCAGTTTAAATGCTGTCAGTGTAGTGTCAGTTCCACCTCTAGTTCCAGTGCAGATGTAAATGCAATACATTGATTTGCAGTCCCTTGAATGTATTATTTTGCTGTATTTTATGATACAGAGAGAGTATGTCAGATAAAATAAATAGGGTGGGGTTTACATCTGCTCATTTCTATTTCTTTGAAAGAAAATACAAGATAAACATACAGACAACAGACATATTTTGACCATATTTGGTTATAGGCATGTATTTACTGTCTGCTTCTGCTACTGGTAAGTTCAAATGCAAACCTTTTCAAAGTGGAAAAAAGTCCCAGTTTGACATTCATCAGAGCCAGTGATGCTTTAAACACTGACAAACAGCATCTAGTGTGGTAATTTGTATAAATGTAGAAGAAAATGCTGCTTTTCTTTTTAGAGCAGATAAAAAAGCGCCTTGACGCTCAAGTTAAGCATAAAAAAAATAGAGCATGCATATTGCGTAGGACCAATGACATCAGACCAATGAAGCTTTGGACCAGTAGTGTCCCTAGCAAAGTTGAAATCAAACCTACGCCCTTGATTTTCTTTCACAAAAGTTTTTCACAAAAAACTTTTGTGAAAAAGTCTTTTAAATGGGATTTAAACCAGCAAGGAAACCTGACTGGAAAACGTCAAAGCGGCTGGTCATAATTAAGATGAGAATTAATGTTGAAACACAGCTTTTTCAATAATCTTACTGATAAAGGGGAGGTTTGAGATGGGCCTGTAGTTCTGCAAAAGTAGTTTGTTCAATTTATTCTCTTTCAACAGTTTGATAATTGTTGTTTTTAGAGACTGGGGGAATACACCTGACAGAAGGGCCATGTTAATTATCTGATTAATCAAATATAAATTTTACCCACCATGATATTACAATGATATTACATTACATTCAGTAAATGCACAGTTTACTGAATGTATATTACTTCTGTATATATATTGTTCGTCATGGTTGGCTTTATGTATTTTGCCCACATGCAGAAGCACACTCGGGAGAAACAGGGGAAGTTTTAAAGGTTTATTTAAGAACCAGGTAACGGGAGGATTCTGCCTCAGCGGAGGCAGCGTCAGCAGGTCGGGGAGCAGGAAACCGGGTCGATCACTGGGGAAGAACGAGACAGAGGTTAACTGGGGAAACGTGGTGGGGAACTGGTCTGACTGAGCTGGATCTGCTGCTGGACGCAAGCTTACCACTCGATGGACGGAAGGCCGACCGGGGAGGAAGCGGTGGGGACTCAGCGCTAGCCGTACGATGGTGGCCACAGGTGTCCGGGAGACCGGTGGGTCGTAGGTGGGGTCGGGTCCGAGCAGCACTGGGGAATCCAGATGTCCAGGACAGCGAGAGGAACCAGGTGGCTTTCCGGAGATGGCAGGGTTCCAGGGGAGGGGAACCGACTCAGGAGGAACCAGGTGGTTTGCAGGAGAGACCAACACCAGACGGAAGATGACGATGCTTGGAGCTCCTGCCACGAGAGGCTTCACAGGGTCACGAGAGGAAGAGAGCTGACACGAGGAGGTACCACGACGGTAACACTCTGGCATCCTCTCGCTGCCTGCGTGGTGTTTAAGTAGTGCTTCCCGATGCCGCTCAACCGCCCGCAGGTGTGTGGGCTCTGCCCACCAGTCAACCCAGAACACCTGTGGAAAAAGTCTGAGGCAGCAGAGCCGGCAGCAAGCTGCACAGCCCTGCTGGCTGAGTCCTGACATTGTTTTTATTAAATTTTATTTTATTTTATTGTATTCTTATTTTTGTCTGCACCATCAACACTAAGTCAAATTCTTTGTATGTGCAAACCTACTTGGCGATTAAACTTGATTCTGATTCTGATTCTGATTTAACTCTGAGCATTCATATTAGCGGTTGTAAAAATCTGCCTCGTTATTTGTTGATTTCTATGGAGTTTAGTATGATACTGATTGGCCAATCAAGTGATGAAAATTATGCTGCCATCCTAGCTAGATTTCAGTAGTCTGTATTACTATTTGTAACAGATTGCCACTTTGAGTTTAATTGGGTACAGTCACCATTTATTACATCTCTAGAAATATTTTTGATAGATATTAAATTTGAGAATTATAGTCTACATCAATATGATAATTTCTTTATTTCTAGGGATCCATTGGTAACATTTAGGGATAGTCTACTTGAATAAAAAAATGGCCTAAAATCACTGTCATTTTAATTTCAATTAAGAAATCTAACCACTTTATTCATATAACCACTTTCATTAATAAGTAATTTAATAATTGGAGTTTAATAGGGAACAAATAAACAAATAAACAAAATGAGATATACCTTCTGGTTGTTTAAAAATATCCTTTAAAATGGAGAGCCTGACTTTATTTCCGTTCAGCTGACGTTCAAAGCACTCCCCTTCAAACCACTTTGACAGCTCAGGGTCGTCATGAAGAAGTTTCTTCAACCAGTCATAGTTGATCTTTAGTGTCTTGTTGCTGCCGTCGCAAAATCCGATTGAATTATCATCAATCATAACAGAAATTTCCAACTTCGGAAAGTCTGAGAGTCCCGAAGATGTGGTGGTCATAAACCGCAGAGAGTGTTTCTCTATGGAGAGATGAAATGCCACCGAATCACTCAACTATATCCAAAATTCCTGATAAACTAAAACATCGCTATTCGAAGACGTTGTGAGGCAATATGACTCTCACGCAGAAGCTTGTAATATGACATGTAAAGATGAGAGCTGAAGTTGGATGTTACCTGCTGATGATGCCTTACAGAAGAGATAAAACAACAATAACTTGATCATCTTTCTCTGTCGTTCAAAACAGCCGATGAGTAACTTGTCTGTGTCAGGAGTGCAGCCACGTCTTGTTCCTGTGGGCGTGTGTGACTCAAGACGCGACTTGTGCATTTTAGTTCCTCTTATTTTCTCTGATTATCGCACATCTGCTGCAACCAAAACACCACCTTCCTGAGTCCGTAAATGAAAATAGTTGTTCGCTCTTTTGTAAAATACTTTTTTCAGACTTCACGTCAGGTATGCAGTTCTCTGCTGTGGAGGTGTGGCTCGTTCTTACCTTTCCTCTCCAGCAGTGTGTGACAGATGAACGATCCAATAGTATGTGTCCACAGACTTTGAGTTCTAGACCTTACGACGCGGAACCTTTTAAAGTTAATTAAAACACTAATTTTAATTGTTGAGAGATCTCATGCACCCCCATACCAAATAGTTTGAAAGTTTATTACATAAATCACTAAATAGTGATAATGGATTAAAAGATTGCCAAACAATAATTCTTTATGCTTACACTAACATAGATTTTATGAGTGTGTTTGTGTATGTGTGTGTGTGTGTGTGTGAACATTAAACACTTCAGCAGGAAAGTCTGGTAGCTTTGAGTTCTCCAGCCTTTGTTTCTCCTTCTGCTATCAATCATCATGAGAAGTGTCAATCTGTGCCCAAAACCGATAATATATAGGTGAAGACAGTCTACGTAACCATAATTCAAATTCAGCAAACGATTTTAATAAAACATGCATACACATCATTTACGTGTAGTCTCATTTAAAGCTATTTGAAGTTCTCTATGATGTGATTGCCAGGATACACATCAAAAATCCTGATGTACTTTGTATCATAGTAACATCACTTCATCAAATAAAACATGACTTCAGAAGTATTCCTGATGGATTCAGGGGGACTTGGTGGAGATACACTAATCTCAGGTCATCTGCTTCGTGGCAACTTGCTGGATCAGAACATGGTGGACGGCTCCTCTGTTCAATGCAGGACGGAGAGATTTTGAAGATCCTTCATACCTGCAGCAATCAGGCTTCCTTTTTATCCTTATCCAATTGTATAATTTTTAAAATCAAAATGTAAAATCCAAATGAAGTTTGTTGGGTGCCTTAAAACCTGAATACACTGGCTGAAATCCATCCATCCATCCATCCATCCATCCATCCATCCATCCATCCATCCATCCATCCATCCTCTTCTGCTTATCCGGGGTCGGGTCGCGGGGGTAGCAGCTTCAGTAGGGAGGCCCAGACGTCCCTCTCCCCAGCCACTTGGGCCAGCTCCTCAGGAGGAATCCCAAGGCGTTCCCAGGCCAGCAGAGAGACATAGTCCCTCCAGTGTGTCCTGGGTCTTCCCCTGGGCCTCCTCCCAGGGGGACGTGCCCGGAACACCTCACCAGGGAGGCGTCCAGGAGGCATCCTGACCAGATGCCCGAGCCACCTCAACTGGCTCCTCTGGACGTGGAGGAGCAGCGGCTCTACTCTGAGTCCTCCCCGGATGACTGAGCTCCTCACCCTAACTCTAAGGGAGAGCCCAGACACACTACGGAGTAAACTCATTTCAGCCGCTTATATCCGGGATCTCGTTCTTTCAGTCACGACCCAAAGCTCGTGACCATAGATGAGGGTAGGAACGTATCGAGAGCTTCGCCTTTTGGCTCAGCTCTCTCTTCACCATAACGGACCAGACGGTCGGTTGTGGCTGAAATCTAAACTTTGATAATTTGTAGTTTGCTTAATTGTTTGTGCCCAGCTGTTTTTCTGCAAGATAATTGTTTTTCCTTTATGATTTTATCCAGTTATAAATTGTTTTCTCAATATTTGTCAGACCAAACTCTGGTACATCAAAAATTCACACTACACACAACTCATTAAGAAATATATGAATATCTGCTCTGTGGTGTCCAGCTTTCAGTTTAGTTCTGTGAGTTTGAGACAAAATCTGTGAAACACTGAAGAAGTTTTAAACGTTTTATTAAAGGCCAAGATTCCAGAGCAGGTACATCTGCAGAGAGAGACAGAAAACATATCCATCACAAAACTGAAAACAGAAACTGTCATGGTGTGTAGGTGAGGACCCAAATGCAGTGTAAAGTTCCTGTGAGATTTTAATCGAAAAACAAGTTTTGTTAAACTTACAGATAGTATCCAAAACAACAAATGATGCAAAAGCAGGCAGGAGGATCAAGGAACATAATTCAGCACCAAAATCTGAGCTTGAAATACCTGTCCATATTCACAAAAAATCCTAAGGCTAAAAGTAGCTCTTAGTTACATAATTTTAGCAAAAAAAAATGTATTTCCCCAATTCTAAGGTTTTTCTTGGAATTTTACCTTGGTAAGATAACAGTTATTTACACAGCACCTTAGGCCTTAAGAGAGCTCCTAAAGTGACTAAATGTTAGTAGTGTGGAGGACTTTTAGCGAGCGTAAGAGTGTCTGAAGCAGGAAGTTGGTGGAAACAGAGAGAGAGCTGATTCGCTGATCCACCACCTAAAAAGGGGAGGAAATGAGCACATAAACTTCTAAAACAACCAGATAATTATTAATATCTATATAAGCTTTCTCATCCCCTAAGGGGTAAGCTTCATGGGCCCACCCGGTTAACTGTGCAACTCTAGTGACATACTTTTATTGAGGATGAATAAATATTAAAAATGTTGGATAATTATGAATAAAAAGTGGAGACAATTACAAATAATATGAACTTGTAGGGAAGTTGTCACTCCTTGTTCTATATGTTCGCAGAGTTTGCTGTTAAAAGATTGGCAGTGCTCGAATCATTCCTTTGAACTATTGTCCTGATATCAGCTCATATTGAGAGTTATTTATTAAACATGAAATAACTTGAGTGGAATAATTTAGATAGTTTCAACTTTGCTACATACAATGAATAGATTAAGGAACTTAAGGAACTAATGAATTTCATCGAAAACCCAACTAAAGATGCTCTGATTACAGATGTTCTTTGCCAGATCCCCCTGCTGCTTCAGCAAAGATCCCAACTGAAAGCTAAACAGTTTCTTCAGTTACAGGTTAAGTATCAGATTGTTTTGGACAGAGTGAGTGCTGCCAGACTGGAGCTCTCAAAGGCCGAGGTGAGAATGGAGGAAGCTGAAGTTGAGACAGAGAAGCTCGAAGCTCACAAGGTCAGCAGACCTGCGTCTCACCAGAGAAGTGAGTTCTCCATCCTTCAGGTGAAATTCTCACATGATCAACCCCACCAAATTGACTTTTTGCAGAAACTAGAATCACAGAACAGCTCTGCAGTTTCTAATGCAGCACCTAGAACAGAACCAGTCTCGCCAAAGTTTAGAACAGAACCTCTAAATTTTGAGTTTACAGGAAGTACTTCCACAGACTCCATGGGAGATGCTGAAAGTCAAACTGTTCACAGTGAAGCATTGCTTCATCCTGCTGCAGTGGACAGCCCCAAAGAGTACCAGGTAACCAACTCTGCAGACACAGGTGGTTCAGATTGGAGGGATGAGCAGACATCACGTCTGACTCATACCACCACCTGTTCTGACTCTGTACCGCCCCCTAAGGGCCAGAAGAGTCACACAGGTGGCCCACACCAACCTAAGCCCCCACCACATGTCAGAATTCACACCTTGGAAAACTCTCAGGAACATTCTTCCATAAATCATCAAAGGTTAGTTCAAAGACCCCCTTCAGTCCATAACCATAACCAATTTGACTTCCCAAGTGGTCCAGGTCCACCTCATAGTTACAGTATCCGTATTCGCCAACTCCAGTCCCTTGCTCGAGACATAGAACATTTTGACCCAGATAATCATGATTCAGACATTCATAATTATCTGCAGGAAGATGAACGCTGTCTCTTTGACCTGCCATTTCCCTCATCTCGTGAGAAATTAAAGTTTATTTGGAAAGCAACAGCTAGAAGCGTTTATGTTTTCATTAAAGCTCTTCCTCCAGAGATTCACAACAGTTATTCAGGTCTTTGCAAAGCTTTAAGAGAAGAATAGTCTGTGTACAGGGATCAGGCTTCAATAACTCTTGACGCTTTCGCTGTTAGAAAATAAAACACCCAGAGATTATTACTATCGTTTAAAGGAACATTTATTCTCAATGATGTAATTCTCAAGGTCCTGAAGAGGACCCACTTGTCAAGTCTTTGTTCCTTCATGTTCTACACGAAAGTGGACAATATGATGTGACCTTACATTGCAGGGAAAATAACTTTTCCATGCATGAGATCCGCAGATATGCACAGTTTCTTTGGAATTCTCCCGTTGATTTCGATAGGAAACAAAGAAAGCTTAGAGTCTTAAACCTTCAAACAGGAAACAGGCCTAAGAAAAGGCACAAATTCAGTTGTCCAGTGATCCAGCAGACTGAAAGGGGTGGAGGCAGGCTGCCACGAAAGCGTAAGCAGCCAGATAAAAATCAACACTTTTCAATGAAAACCCAAAATATAACATTGGTAAAAGGTGGAGTCATTCCCAAGGAATGATCACAAATGAAAACTTTAAAAGTATCGGCAGAGATTTTCTCACTGAGTTTGTTGCGTGTTCAACAGAATTAAAGCAATTCCAAAACACCAGCTTATGATAAGGTTCAAAATTATTTCTAACACGGTTTAGTCTGTTTTAACTCATTATTTTTGATTTAGGACTTTAAAAAACAGTGAAGGTTAAACAACAGTTTTATGATGGTGTTTAGAAATTTTGGATTTGAGATTTTGGTGTGTATGTCAAAATATTTTGATTAGGGTCAGTCATTTGCCAGACCTGCCTCAATCCTGCCAGAGAAACCTTTAAACTATAATGAATTCTTTATAGTTAGGGTAAGCTCTCTGCCAAACATGCTTCAATCCCTCCCAGAGACAAGCTTCTGGTGGAACTGAATGTTCACTGAAATGTCCTTTCATCCACAGGAGCCCAGTGACTCTTTATTGTTCCTGATCATGGATGATGAACCTTTGGCAAATCCAAAAACGAAGAATCAGATCTTCCTTGTCAGATTTGAGGCGGGATGTTGTGCCATCAGGCCATGAGCAAAAATCAGATTGAATTGGGAACATGTGCCCAAAGGAAGTTCAATCATTCATCAATCATTAGCGCCTTACTTTTAACTGTTTAAAAAAATGGGAAGCTATCATTATCAGTTTTTTAGAATATAGGTTTTGATAAATTTCCTCCAAGAAGGTTGAAATTTGTTGCGAGCATATGTATACATTTGAGTCTTTGATTTCTTTCATTTGAATACTTGTCTCTCCCTCGACACAGTATGGCCCCCTGTTTTTTGCCCCCCATCCCTTAACATGCTCTTTCTCAGTTCCTTTCACCCGCTCCTCCACCAAACTCTATGCTTCAAGCGCTTAACTGACCTTAACTTTAGTGTCCCAGCTTAAGACAGAGACAGAGAGTGTCCCTGCAGAGGACAAACAGTGTCATTTGAGAGCCAATGTCTCAAAGAGAGTCATAGTTCTCTTCATTGCTTTCCACAATCTTTTTAATGTTGTTTTGTAGGTAAAAAAAATAACTTACCCATAATGCACCGCGCAACCCAAAATCTGCAACTTGATTATTGGAGGAATGCAAAAATCCTAATATAAATGTTCTAATTTATCTGTGGAAAGCAGTATTTGTATTCAATTAATAATGTTTTGAGTAGCATAAATCAAATAGTGTTAATATCACCAGGAAAGTATTATTTGAACTTTGTCCATTTTCTCTTTCGACTGTTTTTGATTAACCAAAACCAGCTTTCATTACCTCTTTCATTTTATGTTGTAACCCTGAACAATGTTTCACATGCTGACAGACAGTGACAGTCAGCAGATCTAAGGTTGTTTACATGTATATCTTTAAAGCCTTGATACATAACAGTTCAAGGGTTATGCTTTATAAATCATTTCTGTATTCTTTTTTAACCTCAGAATTTAACTCCTTCCTGTGGGTAAAAACCTTCTACTGTCACGATCCCAGGGTGTTTGATTATTTTTAATTTTAGGGTCCAGGGGATTGTGCAGCCCGTCAATCTTTTATTTTGTAGTTTAATTTGTTAGTCTTTAGACTCTCTTCTTTCCTTCTTCTGTCCTGTTATTATTTATTTTGTTCATTATTGATTTAGTGAGTTGGTCTTTTTTCAATTGCATCCTTATTTTATTGCCTGTATTCAGTTCAGTTAGAAAGTTTATTTTGTTATTAAGTCTCCTTATTCATTATAGTTTTGTATTCTGCTCCCTCAGCTTAATCAGCATCATGTCTGTCATCTCTCGTTACTTACTCTCACCTGCCTTCCTCTTTGTTTTCTTCCCTAGTTATGCTGCTGTTTTAGTCTCCCTCCTTGTCGGATCCTCTGTTATGCTACCCATGTTCTGGTTTGCTGCTTGTATTTTCCTGGTCCTTTTCTTGACCTGCCCAGTTTGTAAGTTTTGCCAATTTGTTACTAATTAATTTATGATTCACTTCTCCAAGAGCCGCCTGTGACTCTGGACACTGTCTCTCTCCCCCGTTCAGGACTTACAAGCTTCTGCGTTACATTAACGCACAGTCTACTGAATGTATATTATTTCTGTATATATATATTGATTTTATTCAATTTTACTTTATTTTATTGTATTCTTATTTCTGTCTGCACCATCATCAGTAAGTCAAATTCCTTGTATGTGCAAACCTACTTGCCGATTAAACTTGATTCTGATTCTGAATTCTGATTCTGATTCTCATGCAGCTCCCAGTCTCCTGTCTGCACTTTGATCTATCAAAAAACACCTGGCGTACCTACACTTTTTGTATGGATTCTACACAAAGTTTTATAAATGTGACCCCTGGTCTCTACTGCTTGGGCTCTTCTGAGGTGCTTCACATTATGTTAAAGCATCAGTAGCCGGAAACTCACTTTGATAGCAACCTTTTTCTTTTCTTTTTTCTTCTTCTACTGGTTTCCACTTGCTATTATTTCTTCTTTATTAATAGTAGTTATCTTGTGGTAAATTTTAAATTATAACAGCCCTCTATGTTATGCAGTTAAAATGTTTTATGGTCATGGGCTTCCACGCCTTTGAAACAGCAGAATTCCAACTGCAGGTTGATAAAGTGTAAGTCACCAGAACTGACAAAGAGTCCTGGATAGGTGTCGTAACATTTTCAGAAAAACGGAGTGAAAGTCCGGTTGCATCCAATTTGAGCCAGTTTGCTATTATGAGACATATATTCATACTTAACAATGGCTGTACTTATTAAGTTACAAAGTTACAGTTTACATAAGAACTACAAAAGTTCATGAGAGGTCAGTGTCTTGTTTCTGCTTCCTCATGCTTGAAATACCAAACTCTCTCTCATGGTCTAAAGCACTGTAGAGAATTTGGTGCAGTTGTTTGTTTTTGTTTTTCAAAATAAAAGTAGAATTGTTCTTTTAAATAACTTACCCATAATGCACCGCACAACCCAAAATCTGCAACTTGATTATTGGAGGAATGCAAAAATCCTAATATAAATGTTCTAATTTATCTGTGGAAAGCAGTATTTCTATTCAATTAATAATGTTTTGAGTAGCATAAATCAAATAGTGTTAATATCACCAGGAAAGTATTATTTGAACTTTGTCCATTTTCTCTTTCGACTGTTTTTGATTAACCAAAACCAGCTTTCATTACCTCTTTCATTTTATGTTGTAACCCTGAACAATGTTTCACATGCTGACAGACAGTGACAGTCAGCAGATCTAAGGTTGTTTACATGTATATGTTTAAAGCCTTGATACATAACAGTTCAAGGGTTATGCTTTATAAATCAATTCTGTATTCTTTTTTAACCTCAGAATTTAACTCCTTCCTGTGGGAAAAACCTTCTACTGTCACGATACCCGGGTGTTTGATTATTTTTAATTTTAGGTTCCTGGGGATTGTGCAGCCCTTCAATCTTTTATCTTGTAGTTTAATTTGTTAGTCTTTAGACTCTCTTCTTTCCTTCTTCTGTCCTGTTATTATTTATTTTGTTCATTATTGATTTAGGTCTTTTTTCAATTGCATCCTTATTTTATTGCCTGTATTCAGTTCAGTTAGTAAGTTTATTTTGTTATTAAGTCTCCTTATTCATTATAGTTTTGTATTCTGCTCCCTCAGCTTAATCAGCATCATGTCTGTCATCTCTCGCTACTTACTCTCACCTGCCTTCCTCTTTGTTTTCTTCCCTAGTTATGCTGCTGTTTTAGTCTACCTCCTTGTCGGATCCTCTGTTATGCTACCCGTGTTCTGGTTTGCTGCTTGTATTTTCATGGTCCTTTTCTTGACCTGCCCAGTTTGTAAGTTTTGCCAATTTGTTCCTAATTAATTTATGATTCACTTCTCCAAGAGCCGCCTGTGACTCTGGACACTGTCTCTCTCCCCCGTTCAGGACTTACAAGCTTCTGCGTTACATTAACGCACAGTCTACTGAATGTATATTATTTCTGTATATATATTAATTTTATTCAATTTTACTTTATTTTATTGTATTCTTATTTCTGTCTGCACCATCATCACCAAGTCAAATTCCTTGTATGTGCAAACCTACTTGGCGATTAAACTTGATTCTGATTCTGAATTCTGATTCTGATTCTCATGCAGCTCCCAGTCTCCTGTCTGCACTTTGATCTATCAAAAAACACCTGGCGTACCTACACTTTTTGTATGGATTCTACACAAAGTTTTATAAATGTGACCCCTGGTCTCTACTGCTTGGGCTCTTCTGAGGTGCTTCACATTATGTTAAAGCATCAGTAGCTGGAAACTCACTTTGATAGCAACCTTTTTCTTTCCTTTTTTCTTCTTCTACTGGTTTCCACTTGCTATTATTTCTTCTTTAATAATAGTGGTTATCTTGTGGTAAATTTGAAATTATAACAGCCCTCTATGTTATGCAGTTAAAATGTTTTATGGTCATTGGCTTCCACGTCCTTTGAAACAGCAGAACTCCAACTGCAGGTTGATAAAGTGTAAGTCACCAGAACTGACAAAGAGTCCTGGATAGGTGTCGTAACATTTTCAGAAAAACAGAGTGAAAGTCCGGTTGCCTCCAATTTGAGCCTGTTTGCTATTATGAGACATATATTCATACTTAACAATGGCTGTACTTATTAAGTTACAAAGTTACAGTCAAAAATGCAGTTTACATAAGAGCTACAAAAGTTCATGAAAGGTCGGTGTCTTGTTTCTGCTTCCTCATGCTTGAAATACTCTCTCTCATGATCTAAAGCACTGTAGAGAATTTGGTGCAGTTGTTTGTTTTTGTTTTTTAAAATAAAAGTAGAATTGTTTTTTAAATCTTCAAGAGGTTCAAGACTCCAAAATGAGGTTAAACTCATAAGTATTTCCAGGGAATGTAAGGAGAAGTTTTGTTAAATCTCTTTGAAGACTTCTAATGCATTTATTTATTTATTTTTGGACAAAAAAAGATTAAAGACATATGTATTTCTTTCTCATTTCTGCCTCTTTGTCCCTCACATTATCCAGCAGACTGCAGGCTGGGAGTGGGATGATGAGACCAGAGAGGTTGTGTGGAAGAAAAAGACGTTATATATTTGCAGTATACAATTAAATAAGTTTCTGTGAAAAAAACACCAAACAGAACCTTTACCTAATGGAGGCTTGCATGTCATGTCAAGATGAATCTTTCCTCTGGTCAATTGACCTTGGAGATGACTCTTAAGATCCCTGTTAAACATATCTGTAAAACTTTGCTGTAATGTTTTATGATGACAATAATTATTTACCAAGATATAAATAAGTGTTTAGAATCCTACATATAAATCCCTGTTCAGATCTCATTTTTAGAGAGACCAAGAATGTTCTGATGAGATGTGTAACTTGTGTAAAAGTTTCATGAATAAAACAATGAGCTGGTCAAAATTTGAAGTTGAGCTGAGTCCTTTTTGGTGATATAATAAGAGGAAGAGATTCTCATTGTGGACAGTTTCCTCTCTCTTTCTCGCAGTTGAAGGTTTTTAACAGTATGCTTATAATGGGGAAGTCGTGGTTAAATTCAAACCAGCATGCTGGAAAAACCAAACAAGCGTGGGATAAAGATTAAATCAACAACAGTCACTGGAAGAACCGGTTAACAACTGATAACTTTTCATGGTTGAAAATATGGTTGCATTACAGAATGACTTTTCTGGAAAGGAAAGTGTTTTTTGTTTTTTCTATCTGTTATATGCATTCTCTGTTTATGTTGTGGCCACCTTGTATGGGTGCCTTCTTTCCTTTTTCTGCTGCCTGTATTCATCCTTCTCTCAGTTAAAAACAAGCCCGATGAATCAATTATTAGCTTTTTGGTTTCTTTTAAAGTAAGAAAAGTTGGGATGTTGGAAACTTAACCAAATATTTTAAAGCAAAAGTGTTACATAAGTCATTCTCCAATTAATGGCTGAATTTTCAACCCTTTCACTTAAAGTTTTTAGCCACTGAGAAGAGTTTTGGCGCCCTCTGGGGGAGGAAATATTAATCACATTGTGGCTCAGGTTTACTTACACTTCATAAGTTACTACATTCTATTTATGCTACAGAACATTCAAACCTTAAAGTTACACTACATTTCTCCTCACAGCTTCCCTCAGTGTCTCTCTCTTCCAGAAGACCCCTTCCTCTTCATTCTTCTGCCCCGCTGCAGGTTTCCACCCCAACAGAGCTGTGATGTTCTGGAGGAAGGATGGAGAGGAGCTTCATGAAGGTGTGACTGTTAAGATACAAATTATAAAGTACATATTGGGTGTAAGTATTGTTCTAAAACCATTATTAAAAACAGAGAAAGTTTCTACTAAATACCTAGTAGAGACTTTGAATATACACCACTGTAAATGTACAGAACGTTTTTGAGATCAGCCTAACATGGAAATAAAAAAGTAGATCTAAGCTTGTTATACATTAAATAAATTACATTTAAGTTTCAGATGTTAAGAGGTTGTCAGCTTTAATTTTCTGAAACAGGCCAAAATATTTAACTGTTTTAAGCGAGCTAATGCATATTGATATAATTGTTTTTGAAAAGTTTATATTGTACGTAGTAGATAAATTGTTTTCAGCTCGTTGTTATCATTAGTTGTTGCTGTTATTAAAACATAACTTTATTGCTGTTTCAGGACTTCAAACATGGCGTTGTTACACAGCTGTTCAACATTTAAAGATGTGATTTTTATTAATTTTTATTTAGGATAAGTTCTGAAAATTCCTACTTAAAATAAAAAAATCCTACTTAAAATAAAAAAATAAACGCTAAAAAGCTTTTCAGGATTTTTATTACAATATCACAAACTATCCTGTTTGCGGTAAGGCGTATCCACCTTATTTTCAAACGCGGAAGTAACTATGTGTCCAACTTCCGTTTTTTTGTGCGGCACTTCCGTTTCAGTGCTTCCCTCGGCCAAATAACATTAGATTGACTGAAATGATAACCTGTCGCGGCAACATTGTCAAAAATTGCAGAGTGATCGAAGTGGCAGGTCAGTGCTACAGTCTCCAACTATTCATGACTGAGAGGATGACATTGAGAAGTGGCCTCATGTAACGAACGAGGACATTTTAACTTGTGTCGTCACTTGGTGCGGACGGCTCTACAGTGCAACTTTACCCAGGTTAGATCTCTATGTGAATTACGTGAGATAGTGAGTGCTCTCACCTTAAAAAAAGATCTTTGACGTATTTTGCTCTGGTAACCATAGACATAAGCTGTCAGGTGAGGAAGCTTGCTGACGTCAGTCTGGCCAGCTGCCTCCACTTCCAATCAGCACCAATTAGAAGCTCCACACAGAGACTCAGAGTAAACAATCTATATCTATATATGTATATATATATTGGTGACGGGTCCGGCAACACCGATGCGTCGGCGCATGTGTCGGTCTCATAGAGCGAAACCCGTGTCGATGTGTGTATTGCTACGGAAAAGTCACGTGACCAATACAGCACCTGTTTCGAACTGACTGACGCGCCAAACTGTTTCTGTTCCCTCTAAGCTGCACGCGTGTGCATTCGCGCACAGTAGCGCGCACAGCAAAGCTATGCTGCGCAGTAAAGAAAATCCAAGCTGAACTGTAAACAAAATAACAGTTAATAATGGTTAATTTTTAACCATTTTGCAACTCTGGTGTGATGGTGTTGTACCACAGTCTCGCTCTGTGAGCGCAAGGTGCTGATCGGAGCGCACCACTGATGGTTGGGTTCTGCAAAGCCTTTTTGGTTGGGCGGGTTGCGCTGTGCGTCTTTGTTCTGAGCGTCGTTTCAGAAAAAAACTGCTGATCTACACTGAGTAGAAAGCTGCTACTCTGAGTAGTTCTTCCTCCCTTTGTCATACTCAGCATGTCCGATTTCAGAACAGATGATATTAGTCAGGTAACTAAACACAGCGCCCGATCAACCATTTGTAAAAAAAAAAAAAAAAAAATCAGTCCACAAGCATCCTCCTTACCATTATTTATTGACTGTATCTAAAAAAAAATCAAATATATGTTTAATTCAAATGAAAATATAAAATAATACAATGCAACATACAATGATTTAAATTGTATTGTGAATACTTGGTCATCAAATCAGTGTCAGTTAACTCTGTCAACCAGGTTGCCTGTAGGGATTTTTAAGGTCCAGCAGGTGTCAGTATTCAGTGACACAGTATCAGCACAGTATCAATACAGTTTGGTAATGTGTCGAAACATTTCATGACGCCTCATCGACCCATCACTAATATATATATATATATAGCCTGTGTTACCACTCTGCAGCTTTAGTGTGTCCAGTTTTGCAACATGGTGCAGCCTTAGTTTATAGAAGGCAGATACAAGTAGTGAAATCAGCCCGAATACATTTCCATGCAGCACAGGAATGAGGCATCTTCTCTGATCCACGTTCACAATAACAGAACTCAACTTTTTTTCTGCCACATACAATATGGCGATGACGTTGACGTGCGAACCTGCGCCCTATGACGCGTCTACGTATATATGTACGACGGAGTATTAGGGCCACACATGAAGAGAAAAAATATTTTTGCCATGACGAGATTAAACTCGACATGTCGAATTTAAAGTCGCCATGTCGACATTAAACTCAACATTTCGAGAATAAAGTTAAAATGTCATGTCGACTTTAATCTCGACTGTCGACTTTAAAGTCGCCATGTCGACATTAAACTCAACATTTCGAGAATAAAGTTAAAATGTCATGTCGACTTTAATCTCGACTGTCGACTTTAAAGTCGCCCTGTCGACATTAAACTCGCCATTTCGAGAATAAAGTTGATATATCGTGGCGACTTTAATCTCGACATTCCAAAGTTTGGAGAAAAGAGCAACCGCGCTCCACAGCTGCAGTCTCTGCGTTTTAATTAAATGTGAAGGTAGTCTTTGCTGTGGTGCAACTGTATAATCATCACTGGAACCGGTGGCCTACCAATAGCGTAACGTCTTTCCCTAGTGATGCTTACCCGGGTTCGCAGTTCTGAATTTGAGATTTTCGAAATGTTGAGTTTAATGTCGACATGTCAAGTTTAAAGTCGACATGTCGAGTTTAATCTCGTCATGGCAAAAAAAAAATTCCCTTCATGTGTGGCCCTAATACTCCATCGTATATATGTCTGTGCTGGTAACCATCTTATTTTCGAACGCGGAAGTAACTATGGGTCCAACTTCCGTTTGTGTGTGCCGTTTCAGCGCTTCCCTCGGCCAAATAACATTAGTTTGACTGAAATGATCAACTGTCGCGGCAACACTGTCAAATATTGCAGGGCAATCGAAGTGGTAGGTTAGGGCCACAGCTTCAAACTATTCATGACTGAGAGGATGACATGAAGAAGTGCCTCATATAACGTACGAAGACATTTTAACCTGTTTTGTGTCACTTGGTGCGGACGGCTCTGCTGTGCGACTTTACCGAAGTGAACCTCCGCAGTGGAAAAGTTGGATTGGTGTAAATAAATATCAACAATGATGACCTGGTATTCATGGAGGCTGATGTCCGTTCAAGCCAAAGCTAGTCCGACGTTCACGCTGCTGGATCCTGACTACATCAACCAGCACTACCGAGACGACCGGAGTTGTGAAAACTGAGATATGGAAAGTTTTTTTTTGTTGTTCGAGCACTGTGGGACACTGCAGTAGCAGTTTCTCTGTGATTGAGCCATGCTTGGTGAGAGATGGACACAAGGTGGACAAGGGGAGAAAAAATTTATTAATTATAATACTTTTTAAACCTTTATTTAACCAGATAAACTCCCATTGAGATTAAGATCTCTTTTTCAAAGGTTGATCTGACTAAGAGGTCTGCAGCATATGTCATTACTAATACAGTATAATAAAACAATTTCAGGCTTCTACTTAAAATACACAGTATTTTGCACAAAAACTAATAAAAAAGTGCATTAATATAAAGTTCAAATATTATGAAGAAAATTCATAATAATACACAGAAAATTCACAATTCAGAAACAGAAGTACTTTCCAATAGACCCACGGTCGTTATTTTTTAGGAATGAACAAAAAGATTCAAATGTAATAAGATATTTTGGATTCAGTGACTGCAATTATATACAACACGTCACCATAATCAAGTAAGGGGAACAATGTAGCAGGTAAATGTTTATTTTCACTCACTGAAAAACAATAATATAATAACAAACGAGCTACAGTAATAATTTTATAACATCTACATCAGATTAATAATAGGTACAGTAAGCTAACCAGCTGCTGCATGTTAGCTTTGATCTTCATGTTACTGTCCTGATCAAAGCATCTATATAAGAGCAATGATCGCTACAAATACTAAGGAAAATAAAGATAGTCAATATGACACGTTTAATGTTGTGGTCTCAGTCTTGCCTTATGAAATCGGGCTGATTATCAGTGAAACACGTCTTGACCTCCCGAATTTTCTATATAAAAGCATGAAGCCGGATGTAGCGATAACTTCCGTTTTGAAACTTCCGCTTCAAAACGGAAGTTGAGTGACGTCATGTGAAAAGGGTCTATGAGTCACCATCTAACCAGCCTTTCAGTTGGTGGCACTCACCTCTCCTCTCACATTCCTTCAGTCTATAACCAGATTCTTTCTAGCAGGCCAGATCAGATCCATCTCCATTACCCCTTCCATCTTTTGTAATAAAATAAATCCATGAAAAAATGACGCTGTTCAAAATAGTATTTGTAAAAATGTAATTGTTCATATTTTACAGCAACAAATATTTCAATGGAATGTGTTAGTAAATTGGATATTACAATAGTTCAATTTCAAATGGAATGCAGTTATAATTATCTAAAGTTAGAGTTAAAGCTATGCAGCTTTTTGTTTTTTTAAAGGGTAGTCAAGAGAAATTGAGAAAGAGCCAAGAGGAAGAGCCGCACATTTTGAAAATGGCTTATAGCAACCTGAAGTACAAAAACCACTAAGTTACCAAGCCGGTTGAACAACTCAGAAATAAAGATTGTGTTACATGATGTACTAATGTAAGAAAATCAGACAAACAAAATACAGAACCTACAATCAATTCTCAATGCATTAACAAGAAGTCTAATATCTGGTTGCCCTTTTTACTTGTTTTGCTGTATTATGTAAAATCTATGTTTGTTTTCTGGGAAAAAAAAAACATACACACAACTATACATCCATCCATCCATCCATTTTCTATCACTCTTATCCCTGTTGGGGCCGTGAGGGGTACTTGTGCCTGTCTCCAGCTGTAAATGGACGAGATGCAGGGTACACCCTGGACAGGTCGCCAGTCTATCGCAGTTTACACACAGCTATTTCTATCTATTTTTTTTTTCAATCTTTCCCCTGGTGTGTAAGTCATATTACATATAAGACTAAAACTATAACTGAAATTAATAAAACAAACTGTAGTTGTGTTGACTTGGTGATAACACTAATGTTACCTGGGAAGCCAATAGCGCTATACTAGTTGACATTGCAATTTAAAAAGACCTTAAGTTCTATTTAGTCGTAATGAGCGGATCGGAAAACAAACAATATTCCATTTTTGTACAAAACCCTTATGGAATTAAAGTTTGTTAGAACCGGAAATCAGCCAGCTTGGTTTCCAGAATGCTGGCAGAAGTGTTGTGCTATGGAGCCAGAAGGGTCTCAATATTCACAAATGCACAGGACAAATGCACAGCTCGATTCACACAAGCACAAAAAATCCACTACGCACAGGACAAGAGTATTTCTGGTTCATAAACAATTATAAATTAAATTACAAAGTACCAGTGGTCTTTAAACTTCAATGTATTTGTGTGTGGATTTTTGAGACTCCCCTGCAATGCCTCGATTCACAAATGCATTTTTTTAAAGAGGGAACAGTTTGCAACCAATCATAAAGCTCCCTTGTATAAACCAATCACAGGAAATTACTCTACGTGGGGTGACTTATTCTTAAGCCAATCACCTTCAACCAGTTCAGAAAGCGCGTTTTACAGCACAAGGGCAGATTTCAGACCTTCTCATGGATTCTGGCAACATCAGTGGTGCGGTAAGTAAAACATATAACTTGATATGCTTAACTTGTTGTCTGCTTGATATGATACTTTGTTTTATTATTCATTTAAATTGGTTTATTAGTGCAACTGCAGCATAGTTCCTAAGGGATACAGAGAAAGCGATTCATTTAATGTCTGGGTTCTGCGGGCTGCAGCCGTTTTTCTCCCTCTTTCTCTGCAGGTGGTTGCTGCTAACCCACATTTCTTGTGCTGCAGGTACAAGACGCTCCGGATCCAGCTCTGCAGTGCTCCTTGGTCTCTGAGCTCCCAACGTCTAACTCTGCTGGGCTTCCTCTGTGTGAACTCCAGCCGGCAGCCGGCCAGCAGTGATTCCCCCCCCCCCCTCCAAGCTCTCATTGGCCTCACCGTTACCTTCTTCCCCTGTGCCCTGACGATTTGCCTCTGGTGCTCCTGTCCCGCAAGCCTCCATCCCTCTGGCGGATACCGCGGTGAAGCTGGATATTGGATATTCAAGCTCCGCGGAATCAGCAGGATCTAGCTCACGGTTGATCCGGCTGAGGGACTCTGATTTCGGCCAACGTCTCTCAGCTGCTCCCTCCTCCCACACGCAGTGGTGCAGTTAGGGACCATCAAAAAAACTGGGGCAGCACACATTGCTCAACATGTCTAGCCATCAAACACTAAACAAAGGAAAACAAACAAATATTAACAATGATTATATATATATATATATATATATATATATATATATATATATATATATATATATATATATATATATATATATCATTAGACTATTAACGGCAATATTTTCTTTAACGCTCGTTAACGCATGTTGCTCACATGCTTTTATTTTGTGAAGGTCTGTTGCTGCGGTGTAGGGATTTGAATCAGAACAGTAGGTGGCGATAATGCGCCAATAACCTCGCTGTCAGCCAAACCTCGGATTCAGAGGAAAAAAGGTGCTGGCCGGAAAAAAACTAAGCCGACATGCGGAAGGCGGTGTTTCCCGCAGGAATTTGCTTAGGCGAGGCGGTGAGTTGGCGAACGGAACAAGTTTTGTGCGGAGCGGAGCGGGGGGGGGGTCTGCATCGACGCCGTCGGTGAAGTTGCTTCTCGCTTCAAAGTATCCATGTGTTTTTGCCTGTTTTTCCCCTGCCATTCACTATATGCACGCGAGAAAGCAACAACAAAAAACCGTGTGTCAACGTCAAATAAACGCAAGCAACGCAAGCATATCGAGTTAGCAAGCATTTCAGTTTAAAGTTCTTCCAGCAACAAATATGACAGAAACAAGTTAGTTGTAACCACTGCCAAGTTAAACTTTGGTATTGAACATAAAATGGTAATGCTGCTCCCTGCTGTTACCTCATGGTTTTTGGTAGATTTTTTCCCCATAAAGAGAATTCCCTGTCAGTGGCAATAAGCTTTAATTTATTATTATTGCTATTTTTTGTTTTACATGTTTAAGTTGAGCTTTACACTAAATATGTGTTACTGATAAGTGCTACAAATGTTACAACACTTTTGTTCATATGGCAGCAGAACATTAAAATAAAAGTGCTCTTTACACTACTTTTGAATTCATTCTTGGAGTTTGTAAATACAATGCGATTAATCGCGATTAATCAGGCAAATTATGCGATTAATCGCGATTAAATATTTTAATCGTTGCCCAGCCCTAATATATATATATATATATATATATATATATATATATATATATATATATATATATATATGAGAGAGAGAGAGAGAGAGAGCAGTGACGTGCAGTCACTGGAGGCAAGTGAGGCCAGGCCATCATAGAAAAAAAGAAAATATATAATAATGATAACATAATATAATTTGTGATTCGCTCAGTCATTTGTAATAAGTTCTTTTTTTAATCTAATTACCTCATTTTTTATCATATTCTCTATAAAATCGCAGACTTTTCACTATTTTTCATGTAAATCCTTGGTGGCGCTTGATAGTGAAGCCGGTGAGGCCGCAGCCAGCTTGGCCTCCCCTGGGATTGCGCAATCCCATGTTAACTGTGCTGGCTTCCATTCCGTGAATGCATCTTCCTTTCTCTAGGTCATAAATTCAATTGTTCAAACACTTATGAACTGATTTTCCACAATTTAATCTATGTGGATTACGAATTGTGTTTTGGTCATCAAACTGTGTGCAGGTAACATGTTTTTCGTGCTGCTGGGCGATCATCAACGGCAAAGAACGAGTTGTAGGTGAAGCCGGCAGTTCCTTGGCCTCTAGGCAGGGGGCGCTCAAGGGGCACTGCTCATGATGCCAAAACTGTAGAGTCACAGCAAGTTATGAATGTATTATTAGTGAATTTTGCTAAACAAGTAAAGCACTAAAAAGACTTGAAACATACAGCTGGAACAGGACTGATCAAGGAAGGCTTTCCACCCTGGCAGTGAGCTCCACTGAGAGTGAGAGAGTGAGATAAAGAGAACTTTTACCAGGAAGTGACCGATATTTTTGTGCAGGAAGAGCTACTGTGGCCTGCACAGTGGCGCAGTGGGTAGCACTGTTGCCTTGCAGCAAGAACGTCCTGGGTTCAAATACAACCCTTGGTCTTTCTGCATGGAGTTTGCATGTTCTCCCTGTGCATGCGTGGGTTCTCTCTGGGTACTCCGGCTTCCTCCCACAGTCCAAAAACATGACTGTTTTTAATTGGCTTCTCTAAATTGTCCCTGGGGTGTGAGTGTGTGCGTGAGTGGTGGTTTGTCCTGTCTGTCTATGCGTTGCCCTGCGACAGACCAGCAACCTGTCCAGGGTGTACCCAGCCTCTTGCCCAATGAATGCTGGAGATAGGCACCAGCAACCCCTGTGACCCAATGAGGGATTAAGCGGGTCAGAAAATGGATGGATGGTAAGACAGTGATAATTATTCATGTTTTGTTTTCGTAATGCAATGTGCATAATGTGGGTTATATTTTTAGAATGTGTTATAAATGCTGAAATCCATCATAACTGATAAACTGTTACTAATGAAATGACAAATATATTAGTATTATTTTTTTTCATCAAAGAATCAATATTTTTTCCATGTCTCTTGGTGAATTTATTTGGCTCAATCAGTCTCTATCAAGACTTTGCAATGTGTCTACTCTGTAAAGTATATATATTTGTAAATCTGACTCTGATGACGTCAGTGCCTCACCAGCTATGAACCCTACCGCACGTCACTGATAGAGAGTGAGAGAGGAGCATGTACTGTATTACTATAAATCTGAACTGGTATATTTTCATCTGGTGCCATCAAAGCCATGTGGAAAAATCAGGATGGGAATTCCAGACTCTTACAGGCACCAGGACTGTTGCTCACAGCAGGGTGCCTTGCTATAAAACCAAACTTCCCACAGGCAGTCGTCCTCATTTCCCGTCACTTCAGAGGAGTGACAAATGGGAGAATTCTCGTCGTCCCCTGCTGAGCGGAGGATCTGACTGGGCTCGGAAAACTGCTGGCTGGATCGAAGCTAAGTCTGCAGTCTCACTTCTGACCCCATTTGCCATTACTGATGTAATTCAAGTATGTTTTATGGTTATAACAAACATTATCTCCACAACAGTTTTATGTGTTTGTGTTTATTGTGTCCGCTCATTACGACCAGAATAAAGCCAAAGCTTTTTACAATTAGTGCCGAATGTCCACTTGCCTAAATGCAATAAGCTTCCGGTAACTTCCGCTCTCCCCGGATACGCAACTACAGTTTGTTTCAAACATAAAGTTTGTTTTGTTTAGTCCACCATTGTTAGATAGTGCTATGAGCATTATTAGCACATTAATATGGAGTATTAATGTTCATTTAATGGTGTTCTAACTCAAGCTGATCAGAGGAAGGGAAGTTGCTAGAGGTGGAACTGAACTGATTGAATAACTGGCATGTGACAACAGGTTAAACTAAAACAGTTCAAGAACCAATCTGGAACACAAAATTAATGACAAGACCCAACCTATAATGGAACTCAAACTAAGACTGAAACAGGACACAAGCTAAAATAGAAATCAAACAAGAACCCAAAACAGAAACTAAACTAAGGCAGGAACTCAAACTATGACAATAATGTATTGTTTAACTTAGGATTTGCATTGTGAATGATTTGAAACACATACCAAATGTTGTTATAAATTAGCTAAGCTAATTTAAGGTCATTGCATAATTTTTAAAATGAACTTTGGTTCTTTAACTCAGATCTGCATATTTTTAAGAGAAAATAAATCCACAAAACAATGATGCAGTTTAAAATAATATTTGTAAAAATGTAATTGTTCATATTTTATAGCAACAAATATTTCAATGGAATGTGTTAAGAAATTGGTTATTACAATTTCAAATGGAAAGTAATTACAATGATCTAAAGCTAGAGTTAAAGCTATGCAGCTTTTGTTTTTTTAAAAGGCCATTCAAGAGAAACTGAGATTGAAGCCAAAAGGAAGAGCAACACATTTTTAAAATGAAATACAAAAACAACTAAAGTTACCAAGCCAGTTGGACAACTATGATAAAAGGTCGTGTTACATGATGTAGTTTAGAGAATCAACCAAAAAAAAAAAAATACAGAGCCTACAATCCTCAGTTTTTGTAACACCATGACAGAAAACTGTTACATATGCTCATAATAGTGACAAATATTTTTGCTCTTAACAAGGTTGTTAACTAAACCTACCGAAATTATAAAAACTGGAACAAAATACATTTTAGTTAACTAAAATAAAAATAAAAACCTTGTCAAAAACCTGAATCTACACACACTGCACACAGTGCACACATATTGAATACATTCACAGAAACTAATGCACATCCAGGGAACACAGTTATAGAATGTGGTTAGTCAGAGTTGACGCTATATTTCAATCAGCAAATCCTCTCTACTAGCTTTAACTAAAACTACTTAACAAAATTAAGATTAAAGCAACTAAGGAACTATGTACACATAAAAGAACATAGTTGAAAACCATCATCATAAGAATGATTCAGTGAATCTTGGGTTCACTGCAGATCTAAGATAGAAAACCAAAGTTCATCTGAAGGAATATAGAATAAGGTTAAATTCGGTTGACTACTTTAGACCAACATTTGGTATATGTTCAACCCATTCACAATGCCAGGCCAGGTTAGTTAAAAAAATATTTAAAGAAATAAGATTTTGAAGGATTAATTCCTCAAAAATATCAAGTTCAGCATTTCCATTTGTCAAAATCACATTGGCACCTGTCCTCCACCAGCAATTATGAAAGTCTAACTTTATTATTCATTAAAACATTTTATTATAATTGTATTTGTGTAAACATTTTTGTAAATATTACTTCAACTTGTAATTTACTTCAATTTATAACATGGTCTGGGTGAATACTCGAGTCTGATTGGCTGTTGGGTGTCTGTTATAAAGTGATATAGGACACCTATTAAATAAATTCCGGTGAAATAGCCTGATTGTTCTAAATTATTGTGCTGGCTCAAACAGCAATACATTTGACAGTTGAAATTATAATTTCAAGTTTCTGTGTTTCATAAGTGACCAAGGTATAAGTGGGAAGTCCAGTAATTTCTGATAATGGACACCTTGTCGGACATTATCCCTTACATATATTAAATGCAAAAATAATATAATTTTATTAATCCTGATAATTATATTGTTATCCACCTCAATATTGGGAGAGACGATGTACATACAATTATGCACAGAACTTCTGGCTGAACAATGGTTTGTGGCAGAAGTTCCCGCCATAATTCGCACAAGGCATTATGTGGGTTAGGAATGAAAAGCTGTCGGATCTTGTGGCGTTTGTGAAAAAGTCAGAATTTGCGGCGTTCAGCTCTGTCTCCATAATAACCGGCACGTGAGCTGTTGGTGGGTTAGTTGTTCGTGCTGGACTGAATTCATAAGTATTTCACATTTTGTTCTTTTATTGTTTCATGTATTATATATTAAAATCTTTATAGTTGATATAGCTGTGTTTTTAGTGAGGACCTGGAAGTCGTAAACTTTTATAGTTATAAATTTACATCTAATGAAAACCTTTTACAATGACGTCCATTACTTAGCACTGAAAAAAATGGTGTCCCATGGCTGTATCTGCTTTGGCGTAGCTGGCTGCCAGCAAAGCCCATTGGCTCATTCCTGTGGCTCCCAGGGGCTTCGGCTTTGTGGCTGTTAGGGGATTTCTCGGGACCCGTCTCTCCTCTTCCCTGGGATGGGGGAGTTTCCCTGTGTTGGTCCCTCTTGGGCACCCTCTGAGGGTCCCTTCGGACATCTGGGGTTCTGGTTCCCCTTGCGTCTGGTTCGGTGCTCTGGGGGTCGTGTATTTGGCTTTTCACAACCAATAGTGAGCATTTTTCTCCTTGATAAACCTTACACACAGAAGTGCACTCTCACAAACACCTACAGGTGCTTGGATCCAGGTACTTATAGATTCACTTCAGTATAGAAAACTCCTATTATTATCTTCAACTGTCACGTTATACACTTTGTATTAAATAATACTCTATATTCCTCAATGATGGTATCAGGGTGTTGCTTTTTTGTACCTGTACTTTATCAGCTGTTTTTGCTGTTCTTTTTATATCTCTCTTTGTGAAGAACCAGACTCAGAGTATGCTGCATTGCTCTCTCGCTTTTCTCTCCTCTTTCTCTTTCACCTTTTCTACCTTTTGGCATTTTGTCTCATCTGTTATTCTCCTTTTTTCCCCCTTTTCTACCTTCCTGTTTCAGTGTCCATTAAACATGGACTAGTCCAAGCATAAATTCTATCAAAGCTTCTTGCAAATAAAAATAAAGCATAGCACTATGGCAAATGCGGTACGGCTCCACTTGTGAAAGAAAAATCTGTTAAGCTCTTTATGGCATTAAGACAACAATTCCATTTGCCACATTGCCAGAGAGGATAAACAAAAAAGAAGCTTGCTGTTCTCAAAGTACTGTATCCACATATGTTAATGGAAAGTTGAGTGGAAGGAAAAACAATGGTAAGCAACATGGAAAACTGCAACCTAGGCAAGATTGTGAATCAAAGCCCAAAGATGAATTTTAATATGTTTTACATGATATGGATTGCAGCGGCATGCTTCCCTCTGCTGACATGTTTTATAGTATTACTGATATCAGGATGTTTTAGGTGCCCACACTGTCAAAGTTCCAATACATGCTTTAATGACCATGTTCCTGAAGCAGGTATCATTGTGATTGATTGGTCAGCACCTGGCGTGACCTAAACCCCACAGAGAGTATTGTCAAGAAGAAGATCAGAGACAGAACAGGTTCAGTGAAGGCAAGCCAGCAATCTGGGCTTCCTTGAAACCATTGTTTGCAATATATTACATTGTCTTAATTTCCTAATTCACAGGATCAATACTGAAGGCAGCTTCTGCATGTCTTGTTCTGATTCCTGGAACAGTGAGTAGGTTTGATTCATATGAGCAAGGGTCACATGGTTTAACATTGCAGAAGATCCGAGATGTAGTTAGGGTTCTGACCAGAAAGTGCTTAGACCATTAATGAGATTTTAACTCTACTTTCAGAACTTGAGTAATATTATGATGTACCTTTGTAAGGACTTTAGGATCTAAAGGAGATACAACTGCCATTACACCCTTACTTTTCTCTTACACAAAACATACTTCTGGATCAGTGCTTCTGTGTTCTTTTTGTCTCTGCTCCTTCTTCTAAAAACCCATTCGGTTTAGGCAGATGGCTGTCCACACTGGTTCTGGTTCTGCTGGAGGCTTTTCTCCCTGTTAAAGGGGAGTTTTCCTCTCCACTGTCGCTTCATGCATGCTCAGTATGAGGGATTGCTGCAAAGCCATCAACAATGCAGACGACTGTCCACTGTGGTTCTACGCTTGAATGCTGCTTGTATATAATACATAATTGTATAAAATAAACCTGTAATATTTGTGCTTAAATTACTTTTGTCTGCAGACAAACAGCAGTTTCCTATTAGGCTTGCATCAAGAAATGAGTACACACACCAAAGTAAAAAGCCATTGTAATACAAACTCTTTGTCTTCTTATTATGCACGGCTTAATTTTGATACTGTTGGGTCACCACATAAAAGGTGTGTTTAGCTTATGAGAGCACATCTGGGTCCTGTTTCAGGAAGAATAGCCGGTCTACCCTGAGTAGAAAGCAGCTACTCTGAGTAGTTCTACTACTCGCTGCCATAATCAGCATTTTCCGTTTGTAGAACAGTTGATATCAATCAGGTAACTAAACTCAAAGTCCAATCAACCGAGTTAGGTGTGAGCACGACCATGAAAGAAGCCAGATGGAATGCAGATAATGTGATTCACCAATGCAATAGCAGGAAATAAGACTAAACTCATGGTTAGCCCAACAACTCTACTTGGTAGCAGCACTCTTTGGATTGTTTCACAGTGTAATTTGTTGTCATAATTTGACTCAGATTAATGGCTTCTGAGGTTTCTGAAACAGAAAAGGCAGGGTATGCAGTAATTTACCACAGAAATTACTCTAAATATCTACTAACCCAGCTTTGTGAAACGGTAACCTGACTCTTGCCAGATGGATTTTATTCCACCACCTGTCCGTCCTCTTTTCTGATATGCTTCTTCAACCACTCACATCGAATCCCACATCAAAACTGAAACCATCTTTTCACTAACAAGGGCCTCCAAAGCCATTCTCTGCTGTTTTTTACAGAATTAATATTTTGTAGTTTGGGCAACACTGATTAATTATTAGCATCAATGTGACAAGATTGCTCTAAAAAAAAACGGGGAACATCTCTGTTGGAGGGTTTGTTTTGTTTTGCCCTAACTGCAACGGCGACAGGGCAGGGAAGACGCATTCGGCTGAGCAATTCTACTACGGGACAGTGTCATGAATAGGTAAATACCATTAAACTTTTTCACTCCATCATGATACAGTGAAAATGGGGACATTTCCAGGATAGCTTTTGCCAGGGTCAGGTCATCCACAACAGGCACTCGGGGGCGTCTGATCACCCCTGCTTCCTCGCTGCGAGCCTCCATTGTTGTTTGAATCCAAACAGTTTCTTCTCTGATTCATATGTATGAAAATTTTGCCAGGCGATCCTGATTGGTTCGCCCATTTTATGTGGTATTGAAATCCTTCTCAATGGCAGTGATTCCTGATGGATCTGTGGAGCTCTGTGGAACTAAATCCATCTGACGAGTCAGTTTAGTGAAACGGGCCCCTGAGAAGCTGATAATGATGGGGAAAAATAAAAGCAGCCCTGAGGAAACCTACTAAAACATCAAAGAAATCTATGTTACTCTGAATAGGGTAAAAAATTATAATATATGAAGCAAACAACTCTTAGGAAGAAAATATTTATTTCAACAAATGATAATATTATGTATAAAAAATAAGAACAAAACCTTTGACAGACCAAAAGATCAGCTCAACTTTAGCTGCTAAAAAAGATTCCAGGTACTAAATGAGAAAAGCTAACGGTATATCTGTCCACAAATTTAACCCGAGCGAGAATGTAGAACCTTGCATTAAAAATACATTTTCCAAAGACAAAGTAGGGCTAGACGATAATTCAATAACAATATATATTGATCGATAGACGTATATCAATGATAGAACAAAAAAGGTCAATAAGAGTTTTCCTTCCTTTTGCATTTTAAACATGTATGTTAATATTACAGTCATTACATCCTCCTTTCAACCAATCACAACGCAGACCCTGGAAAGCCCTGTCACTAAGCTCCGCCCCCTTTAAAGGATTCAGAGTGCATGCGTTCTTTTTTCTTTTTTAAAAACTTGCAATTTTGGTAAAAAGTTGGTTGAATAAAGGGTTGAGTTTGAATTCAGTGTTTGTGTGTTTTATATCTATAAATAGGTTGCTAAGCAACAGCATAAAATGGCCAGGGCTGCACTTAAAACATATGTTTGAATTTGTTGATAATAATCGATATCGATCAATATGAGTTTTATTTTATCAATACGTTTTTTTTTTCTATATCACCAAGCCCTAAGACAAAGGCTTTTGTTTTCTCCCTTCAACAGCAACTCTACGGTGTTTTAGTTTATGAAAAGTGATTTAACTCTGCATAAATTCTTTAACAGTCACCTTCATGTGATTAGTTTCATCTGCTCTGAACTGAAACCGTCAGTAGATTAAACAAGTTTGACTTGAACTGGATCTATGGTTCGATAAACAGCTTTTGGCAAAGATAGAAATTTGGTTTCACTTAATACAAGGTGGGTTAATTCCTTCTAATGTGATGTAGTATTAAAAAAATCAACATTTCATAGAAAGAATTTATAATTAATTCAAACACCAGGCAATGGATTGTTCATCAGGTCTCTGAAATCAGTTCAAAGCGAGTCTCGTCAGCTGAAAGGTCAGAGAGAGTGGTGGTAAATTCCCTTATCAAATACAACATTCAAAAATGGATGAAGGCATCAATAATATATTATCTCAAACACAAAATCCAAGTCACTTACCTCTGTTCCTTTTATAGAGCACATATCCAGCAGCAGCAATGATGGAAACCAGAACAAAAGCAATCACAGCAGCTATGATTGGGATGGTAATGTTACTATGCCTCTCTGGTAAACAAAAACAGAACAAAATAAAAGCTTGTTATTACATCTTTGCAAATCTTTTGCATTTATCTAATTCTATCTAATAAATTCTGATGATAAAATCTGAGCTTTTGTAAAACTTAAACAAGTTTTTAATTTCTGTGAGCTAACACTATGGAACACCCTTCCTCAGGTATTATGAGAATCTTAAAATAGTATACATCTTTTAAAAGTAATGATGTGACTTTGTAACAGTATGTAGGCAATTGTAAGCCCACCTGTTTTATTTGTGTATATGTGTGCATATAAATATGTGTGGATATATGCAGGGGTGGTGCCAGCCATATGGGTGCCCTAAGCGCATTTATTAATATTCAATATATTATCACTATTCAATTCAATTTTATGTATATATATGTTTACAAATGTCATCTCAAGGCACTTTACAAAGTCAGACTCCATCAGATCCTCCAGGTTGGTCAGAAAGTTTCCTCTCTAAGGAAACCCAGCAGGTTGCATCAAGTCTCTCCAAGCAGCATTCACTCCTCCTGAAAGAGCGTAGAGCCACAGTGGACAGTCGTCTGCATTGTTGATGGCTTTGCAGCAATCCCTCATACTGAGCATGTATGAAGCGACAGTGGAGAGGAAAACTCCCCTTTAACAGGGAGGAAAACCTCCAGCAGAACCAGAACCAGGCTCAAAGTGAACGCTCATCAAAACAGAGTAGAGACACAGAAAGCACAGAAGCTCACATTGACCCAGGAGTACTTTCTATGTTAGATGGTAATAGCGGATGATCTGTCTCCCCTGATGATGTCACAGCTACCAGAACGCCAGACCAGGTGTACCTACTATGAAGAGAAAAATGAGAGTGAACCAAAAGTTAAAAGTTGAAATAACAACAAACAATACAAATACAATACAACAATACAATACAAACAGTAGGAAAACAGTGGGAAAAATCTCAAAAAGGAAAGTTTTAAGCCTGGTCTTAAAAGTAGACGGGTGTCTGCCTCACAAACCAAAACGAGTAGTGTTCCACAGGAGGAGAGTCTGAAAACTAAAAGAGTGGCCTCCCATTCTACTTTTATAGACTCTAGGAACCACCAGTACACCTGCAGTCTGAGAGAAGGATAAGGATTACTTTATTAATCCCCAAAGGGGAAATTGAGTTGCCATTGACATATAAAAAACACTTATTATACAGGCAAAAATTACTCACAATGGACTCCGCTATAGACCACAACAAAAGAGCCACATGATTTAAATCTAATGAAGTACTCTGTTAGAAACATATGGGGTAATCAGATCTCTGATGTATGAAGAAGTTTGATTATTAGGGGTTCCTATACTTTCAGCTCAGAGTCGCATGCATTCGTAGTTTGCATGCAGTTAAACCAGTGCCGGCCCAAGCCTCTTGAGGGCCCCAAGCAGAATTTTTTGGGAAGGCCCTCCTCCCAGCATGCAGAATCACCTATGCTAAAAGATTATTGACACAAATATCACGCTACAATGTTATAGCGAATATTATAAATGAATACAGTGATTATACAGTGATTTACAATTATGTATTAATATAAAATAAATAAATGATACTGAAAATACATTGCTCTTTTATTAAAACATATTAAATAAATTGTTTTCTCTTGATTCATTCATTGATTTATATCACTTGTTTAAGTTATTAAAATTAAAAGTAGTTAAAATTGGGGTGCCTCCCGGTGGCCCCAAGTGGCTGCTTAGTTCGCTTTGCCTCGGGCCAGCCCTGAGTGAAACTCAAACTTCCTCCAGTGCGCAGAGTCAAGACATATTTTTACCTGCTTTGGTAAAAATATCTGTTTTGTAAAAGCATGGAGTTTCTAAAGATGGCTGCACTAAAGGCTGCCACAGAGTCAGGAACACTGAGCCTCTAATAGCCATATAGATGCCGGGTGGAGTCTGTCCTGTTGGGGGAACATGGGCCGTGGAATAAAGCAATAAATGCCTAAATGACCAAGTGAACTTTTTTAGTACTCCAAAATGCTAACAACCCAGGGTCTAGACCAGGAAAGGCATTTTCCAACTATTAGGTGCACTTAAAATCTTTCATGTAAAGGCCCTCATATGATGGGTAAAACGTCTGTGGAGAGTCAGTGCAGAGTCCGCAACATTTAGTTTTCATGCTCCATTTATCTGGAACAAACTCCCAGAGGACTGTAAACGTGCTGAAACCCTGAGTTCATGTAAATCAAGTTTAAAAACATTTGTTTAGAATTGCCTTTAACTGTTGATGTTGAAATTTGGAGTCCAACTTGTTTTATACTGTATCAGACCTGCTGCTACTATTCCAGTGCAACGTGCTTTCTTCTGTAATGTTTTCCCTCTGTCACTGTAATGCTTTTCTTTCCACTTTCTTTTTTTTGTTGTTGTTCATATACAGCACTTTGAATCCTCTTGTTATTGAAAAGTGCTTTATACAAATGCAGTAAAGTTTGTCAAACTTTACTGCAGGTGAACACGATTTTCAGCCAGACACAAAATTACATTTTAAAAGGGTTTATTGAAGGGGTAAATAATGGCAGATGAAGCAGGCAAACAGTCACAGTCTTAGCAGAAGAATCCTGGTAGAAAGTGCTGGTTTGCAGCGGTCAGCAGAGAACCGGGAGATGTAGGCGGTGACAGAACCAGCAGGCTACGTAGATCGGAGAACCACTAGAACAGTTAACCAAGCAGCTGAGACTCACAGAGGAACAGGTAGCATGACAGCATGGAGACCCAGGCAATTTCAACTAGGAGAGGTTAGATGGCAGGGCACACAGGATCCAGTAGAGCAGGAAACAGGCTGAACTGCAGCATGCAGACACAGGCGACCCTAGCAGAAGTGTCCAGCTGGCAGAGCACACATGAGCAGGTGAAGCAAAGGCAAATCCCATGGGAGGAGCAGTGAAGAGAGTGAGATGTTCTGGCTGAGTTGAGTAGGCAGAGGCAGGTATTAGTAAGCTGGTGAACAGGTGAGCTGAGTGACTAATTAGTGGGAACAGGTGGAGATAATCCAGAGTGGGGTGGTGGCTGGACACAGACTGAGCTGGAAAGATAACTGCTGGTGGCTTAATAGTGAACAAATTAACAGAAAAATTCCTCATTAGTGTAAAGTCAAACTAAACAGAACCATAACTATGACAGCCTTGTTTTTTTATTTTTGTTTGTGTGTGTGTCTGTCTATAGCCCCAGTTGGTCATGGCCAATGGCCGAACACACTGAGCGTGGCTCCAGTGAATGTTTCTTTCTGTTAAATGGAAGTTTTCCTCTTCATTGCCTCTATATGCATCCAGGAGGAGTGAATGCTGCAAATCAATGACTCGATGCAGTCTTCCGAGTTTCCTTAGATGGAAAACTTTTTAACTAGTCTGTCTGTATGATTTGATTGAATTCACTTTGTAAACTGCCTTGAGATAACATATCATGTGAATTGGGGCCATATAAATACAAAGAATTAAATTGGATGGGCTACATAATGGCACAGTTGGTAGCACCCTCACTTTGCTGCAAGAAGGCCCTGGGAACTTTGCTTACAATCTTTCTGCATGGAGTTAAGATGTTCTTATGCATGTGTTGGTTTTCTCCAAGTACTCTCATTTCTTCCCAATTTCCAATAACATGACTTTTAGATTTAGAAGTAAAATACACAAAAAGTATCAGGCACATCATTTGGCTTACCTCTGTTGGTTCTTATAACTGTTTCATCCAGTTTAATAATTTCTTCTTTGTCATGAAGCTGAAACACACAGTCGTACCTCCTCCAGTCTTCAGGACTGATTGAGGAAATGTTCAGGTAAACCCTCATCTGGAAGGTCCCATCATCGTTTGGAAGGATCTCTCCATGATCCACATTCTCATGAATTTCCTCTCCATCTTTCCTCCAGAACATCAGAGCTCTGTTAGGATAGAAACCTGTAGCGTGGCAGCTGACAGGAGAGGAAGGAGACTTCTGCAGCAGAGACAAGGAGGGATGCTCTGGAAATGTAGAAATGAGAAAATCAGGGGGAAACAAAATAGGTCTATGGAGTCAGAAAGGGTTGATATAGAAACAGATTAGGGCCACCAGTTAATGGGAAATGATTGGGAATGAGGATGATTTAAAAATAAAATGACAAAAAATAAAACTTCCATTCACATACAGATCAAGCCAGGTAGTCACACTGTAAGAGATAAAAAATTGTTTCCTTCATGTCTGGCATTAAATCATACTAAATGTTTCATGTTTCAGGTCAGTTAGGATTAACAAACCTATTTTGTGTTGCTCCATGCCAGAATGACAGAGAGGACTTCCCAGATATTTTTTATTTCAAATTAAAAAAATTCCATAGAGTATAATCAAAGGATATCATTAGTAAAATGAGTAATATCGAATAATGATATCATGGATTTTGGAAGCCCCAATGGAAGAGAAATTTGACTCATGCTTTGAATCCTGTGTTGCTAAACTGATTTTATGAATTGCTACTAACTCTTAATAACTCAGTATGGATTCCCCAAATGATCTTAACATTAGTTTAAAGAAGCATGTCATATTAAACAGAGAGTAAAATCATAGATTTTAAACATCCCAACATCCCAGTCATAATAAAATCATTTTTATTTGATCTTCTCATATAATTACCTGTTCTCAGCAGAATGCTCTTCCCTTTGTTCAAAGATCTCTTAAGCCAATCAGGGCAAGCCTGGGTGAGAATCATTTTATTCTCCATCGATCTAACATTATTTACGTCCCATACAAGAATCATTGGGGTGGCTTGTGGTTGTAGAGCAATCCATTTCGGAGTCTCTAAATCCAGAGCAATAAAGTCTTCTCCATTATAACCGTACCGCATAGCACCATCACCTCTCTGAGTCTCCTCATCCCAGTAACAGGAAAACATCAGTTGAAAAACATGGACTCCTGAAACGGAACAGAGGGAAAAATCAAAACAGATAAACAACGCAGTTATTAACAATATTAAGGCAAGGCATATTCATTTGTACAGCACATTTTTGTACAAGAGTAACACAAAGTGCCTTATATGATTAAAACATAGGAAAATAAAGCAGAATAAAAGCAAGTAGGAATAAAATGTAGAAAAATGTAAATAATATAAAGCATAATATGGATGGATGGAGGGAGGAAGGGAGGGATGGATGGATGGATGGATGGATGGATGGATGGATGGATGGATGGATGGATGGATGGATGGATGGATGGATGGATGGATGGATGGATGGATAAAACATGAGAAATGAACTCGTACGTACTATCATACTGTCTCCCACTAGAGTTTGGTCACGTGATTATGCTCTGTGTTTACATCCCTCCGCGGACGCCACCGCTGCGTGTGAGCGGATCCACGGCGCGGTGACCAGGCTGCAGACACAGCACCCCCGCGCTCTCCTTCTCATGACCGGAGATTTCAACCAAACCTCCCCTTTGTTGCACCCTCCCCACACTCACCCAGTATGTCACGTGTACAACCAGAGACAAAAAAAACTCTATGCGCAGAAGAGCTCAGTGAAAGTTTGGTCAGATGAGGCCACTGAGAAACTGAGGGTTTGTTTCAGAACCACAGAATGGAGCATGTTCCAAAGCTTTCATGGTGATGACATCAACAGCCTGACTGAATGCATCACTGACTACATGAACTTCTGTGTGGAGAGCATTGTGCCTACACAACGGCTACGCTACGGTGCTTTGCAAACAACCCCCCCCCCCCCTGGGTGACCCCTGAGCTGAAAGTCCTCCTGAACCAGAAGAAAAAGGCTTTCAACTCAGGGGACAGAGAGGAGCAGCGTAGAGTGGAGAGGTCTCAAGAACTCTGCTTTGGGCAGAGGAGCAGCAGGGCTGCAGACGGTGACACCAGGTTTGCAGATGAGTTAAACAGGTTCTTCACACGGTTTGACTCCCCTCACACTGGCCTCCTCCATGCCTTCAACTCTCCACACGTCTCCAACCCCCAGCCCGCCTGTGCAGATGAGCTCTGTGAGGTCCTCAGCTACATCTGCAACCTGAGCCTCAGCCTGGGGGTGGTGCCCACCCTGTGGAAGACCTCCTGTGTGGTACCGGTTCCCAAAACGCCGCACGCCAGGGAACCAGCCCACTTTAGACCAGTAACTCTAACCTCCCATCTAATGAAGATGGTGGAGCGCCTCATCCTAGCACACCTACGCATCGTGGTGAGCCCCACCCTGGAGACGCTGCTGATGTACTCCCAACATCAGAGTAGAGGATGCCATCATCTACTTGCTGCAGCACAGACCCGGTGGAATGGGCGGGCATTGGGGGGCCGTGCCCGCCTTGGACTGGAAGCTGTCTTTTTTTTTTTTTTTACTTTGGAGTGGCCATCGTTCTATTACTACTTTCTTTGATGTGTCAATTATGCAATTCAACCAATCAAATCAACGACTGAAGGCAACATGCTAGCCGATTACAGCTGGAGAGGGCCGGGTCGGTGGGTAATACATTCATAGCCTTCAGAGACTGTGGTCACCGTCAGTGTCGGTGGTGTGGGATGGATATTCGGTCTGATTACCAAACAATTACAAGAAGTGACAACAAAGCAAGTGAGAGCGAGCTGGAAGGAGTGCCATTAATTTCTGTTTGAAATGTCAGCATGGAAGTCAACACTGGAATAAACATTCACGCTAGGAGGGTTAGCTATGAGAGCTAGGAGCACCAGGAGCAGAATCAAGCAGGAAAACTGCCAAACTGCAGAAACTTGGGTTACTTTTAGGCAGAAGGGAACTCTGCTTTGTTCTGATCCTTGTGCTCCCTAGCTGCTGTAAGTACAGAACCTCTTCTAGTATGAATTATTATTTCAGTCAGTGTTCAGCCTGACACCAGCACTCATGTTTATCAGCGTGTAACTTATGCTGGACTTTTGAGTCAAGACAAAGCGCTACAGTTTGCCTCACTGTTGATTTCCAACCCAAACCCAGCATAAAACCTGCCCAACTTAAAAGAAATAAAACAAGCCCAAATCTCAAACTCTCTCATGTTAAAAGCATAGAACTATTAAACACACAAGAACATGTAATTACCACACAACTGTGCTGAAGCAAAGAAAAAGCTTTGCACATACGGGCTCCACACAAAATTTACCAGTCAACCAAATAACACACAAGATCACTTTAACAAGCACAATATATCAACTGGGAAAAAAACTTTTATCAATAGCTTCCCAACGTGAGTTGTAAATCTACCTTAATATAGACTTAATTTCTCTTACAGAGCTCAACCAAACAATTCTCTTTCACAGCCATGAAATATTTTTAAGTTGATCAGTAGAACTCAACCCCTCTTGGGGCATTTACATTGACCAATACAATTTCATAGTGACACTTGATTTTTCTTTTCTTGCTTTATTATAACTATTGATCAATGTTATTCATTATAACTATTATTCATTGATGATGTCAGATTCAAAAGATTCAACTTATTTGAAAAATTAAATTGATCGGTAAAATTAGTTGAAGGAGATGGCATTTTAATAAAATGGTTTTAGTTTTCTTCCAGACATTGACAACTATTTTGAAATATTGTGCTAGTAATTCTTTCTAAAAGCTCAACAAATGTGGTGAAAAGTTTTCCAAATTTTTATAACCTGCCCATAAGCTGTTTTTGCTCCAGCTCAATGGGTTCAAAAGAAGCCTAATTGGGTGGAAACCTGCCTAATTTGGCAACACTGACTACACTATTGCTTTTTGTTTTTTGTTT
The DNA here is from genome assembly GCF_011125445.2 of Fundulus heteroclitus. Taxonomy (NCBI): domain Eukaryota; kingdom Metazoa; phylum Chordata; class Actinopteri; order Cyprinodontiformes; family Fundulidae; genus Fundulus; species Fundulus heteroclitus. The sequence goes on along the minus strand of NW_023397252.1, from coordinate 1,303,956 downwards.
TTTTTTTTAGATTTTGGGATTTTATTGAGAATTTCTTTCTCAGCACTGTAGAAGTAGTCACAGAGCAACTGTTCAGCCTGAAGCATATAAAAAAAAATTCTGAAAAAGTGTGACCCCCTAAAAAAATGGAATGCCTCACCTGTAATTTGTTTATGCAGCCGGGTCTGCTGCAGCGGGCGCTTTGACTTCTCCAGCGCTTTCAACGCCATCAGACTGGTGCTGCTGAGGGTGAAGCTGGAGGACGCTGGGGTGGACAAACATCTAGCTGACTAGACCATTGACTACCTCACTGACCGCCCTCAGCACGTGCGGCTGCACGGCTGTCAGTCAGAAGTGGCATTCTGACTGACACCGGGGCCCCCCAGGGCACAATTCTGTCTCCGTTTCTTTTCACCCTCTACACCTCGGACTTCACCTACAACACGGACAGCTGCCATGTTCAGAAGTTCTCTGACGACTCGGCCATTGTGGGCTGTGTGTCTGAGGGGAACGAGCAGGAGTACCGGTCGTTCATCAGGGACTTTGTGGACTGGTGTGAGAAAAACCATCTGTGCTTAAACACTAATAAGACCAAGGAGATGGTGATCGATTTCAGAAGAAGACCCCCTCCTCACTCACCTGTGAAAATTCCAGGGGCAGGACATAGAAACTGTGGAGAATTTCAAATACCTGGGTGTTCACATCAACAATAAACTGGACTGGACTCATAACACAGACGCTCTGTATAAGAAGGGCCAGAGCCGCCTCCACCTCCTGAGGAGGCTGAGGTCCTTTGGAGTGAGCAGGCCTCTGCTAAAGACCTTCTATGACTCTGTGGTGGCCTCAGCACTCCTCTACGCTGTCGTCTGCTGGGCCCCTGGCCGCACAGAGCGGAACAGAAAGAGGCTGAATAAGCTGGTGAGGAAGGCCACTTCTGTCCTGGGTTGCACTCTGGACTAGAGTGACCAGACGTCCCCGATTTCCGGGGACTGTCCCCGTTTTGGACCACCTGTCCCTGGCTAAAGCTGTCCCCGGAAATGTCCCCGATTTTACAGAGGGGGAAAAAGTGTTACGGTAGCTGGTTGCGCAGCTGATAATATAAAGACGAGGAACAGAGCGCACCACTAGATGGCGGTAATGATCCCTTTGGATGTCAGATGCCATTAAAACAGAAGAAGAAGAAGTGGAAATTCGTTGTCAACCGGTGACAACTGATGGGGAGCTGCTGTGTTATGGTAGGTGTATTAAGCGATTCATTTTATTTGGATCGGGCTGATCCTGTGAGAAATGTTTGGTTCGTGTCCAGGTTTAAAAGTAATCAATAAAACTTAGACAAGACCACGAGTTGCTGCTCACATGAGTGAAAGACACTCGGATAAAATGTAACAGAATGATTGAAAACTCTTTGTAAGGCGCTAATCTGGTACGCTGGTTCTCCAGGGATCAACAAGGGCTCGTCTAAAGAGGTTTTAGAACTGATTGGTGACCTTTAGTTTATATTTCAGAAAGTTAGTTATAAGTAGAGATATTATTACAAGTTGTTTTGCTGATTTATGGTTGTGATTTATGAGCATAGACTTCCAGACTTCCTGACATGATATACTCAGGTTTGAGTTGAGAAGCCTAATTGTCTGAGGATATAACCTCTTTCTGAGTCTCTGCACTGAACATGAGTTTCACTGCACTTCCTTTGCTGTGGTGGAATGAAGAGGCAGTTTAGTTGTAGTTTTTCTTGTGTTTTAAAAATTTCAGTTCTGCACATAATATATCCTCTTCTCCTCTTATTTTATCCAGACCTCTGACTACCATGGCTGATGGCTCTTCAGACACAGAAGGCCTTGAAGAAACCAGAGATGATCTCATGGTAGCTGATTCACTGACCGGAGTTAGCTCACCTTATAGGAGCAAACAATATACTGGCACATCAACTACAACCATACACATAATGTAGTTATACACACTTTATGTAAGTTTATACATGCTCATGCTGCACTATACACACAATCACTTGCATTCATGTCAAGGGGATTTTCAAGTCTGTGCTTTTTTTGAACATGTTTAACACTTTTTCACCTCACATCACCACAATCCATTTTCTTGTCCCAAACAGGCTCTAAGCACAGTTCCACTAACTCCTGAACTTCGGCAGCTCCTTTGTTTCCTGTCTTTCATTACTGGACAGACTGATTAATCCAGGTGTGTCTGACCTCAGTAACCAGCCACACACACCTGGATTAATCAGCTTGTCCAGTAATGAAAGACGGGACACAAAGGAGCTGCCGAAGTTCAGGAAGTAGTGGAACTGTGCTCACAGCCCATTAGTGGGAGAAATTAATCTGCTTCTTTGGGATGCACAGGCCTCTGATGTGGCCAGTTGACAGTAAGAAACATATATCATCCTTCTTTTTGATGTTAATGCAAAAAAAAAACTATTGTTCATAGGTATGTAGATGTGAACAGAATGATTATTTGTTGCACTTTTTGAAAAGGTGGGGGAACTCTGTCTCCACAGACAACCACAGGCCAAACGTTTGTATTTACTGGATTTTGTTTTCCTCATTTCACTCTCCCCTTAGGAGGCGGCAAAGCTCTTTGGGCCCCACAAAATTAGAAAGCTCTGCTAACAACCCTTGACCACTCCACTCCCACCCCCACTACTTTGCCCCAACCCAGAGACACAGTTCTAGTTTCTATTAATAACACTATTGATGTATTCATTTTATTAATCTTAGGATATACTAAAAGTGTGGAGAGGCATATTCCTGGCTTTTACACTTGATTTTTGTTGTTTAAATATTAATAAATATGCAAAAATAAATGAAACCATTATTGTCCCCGTTTCCTAATTTCATCTTGATGAGATGTATTGATTTTTATGTACGAGCAAGAAATGTCCCCAGATTTGATTTCAGAAATCTGGTCACCTTTCTCTGGACTCGGTGGAGGAAGTAGCTGAGAGGAGGATGTTGTCCAAGCTCACATCCATCATGGACAACACCTTCCACCACCTGCACCAGACTGTGGAGGAGCTGTGTAGCTCCTTTAGTGACAGACTTAGACATCGTTGTCTGTAAAAAGGAGCGCTACCGCAGATCATTCATCCCTGCTGCTATCAGATTCTATAATGCTGCACTATAACTGAAATAAAGTAAAAAATAACCACAGTGCAATTACTTTTTAATACCCTGTGCAATAATCCTGTTAAATAAAAGACTTCAGCTGTTATGGTTATCTCACTACCTCACTGTTGTTCTTACCTGGTACCACTTTAATGTACAATGTCAATCCATATGTATATAAGTCACCTTAAAAGTATATAAGTCATCTTAAATCTCTGCTTTCTTTTATTTTTTCCTTGATCCACCGTATATACCTCATGCACCATTTCCTCCTTTTGGCACCTTCTTTTGATTATTGAGCCGATGTGACACTAGTGGATTTCTCCACTGTGAGATCAATAAAGTCTATCTTATCTGAAAACTAAAAGCAGACAATGATTTGAAAAACAGTTGGATTACAAATTTAAACTCGTGATGTTTCAGTAAATTAGAACAGTCAAGGGTAATCATGTGTTTTTAATCTTGATTTAAAGGAAGTCAGGCTTTCAGCACTTTTACAGTGTTCTGGTTTTAGGTATGCAGAGTAGATTTGAGCCAGAAGACCTTAGTGGTCTGGAGGGTTGATACACTGATAACAAGTCTGTGATGTATTTAGGTGCTAAGCCATTCAGGGATTTATAGACTAACACAAGTATTTTAAAGTCTATTCTCTGAGATACAGGGAGCCATGGAAGGACTTCAGAACCGGGTCCATGTTCTCTACGTTCTTAGTCTTAGTGAGGACTTCAGAACCGGGTCCATGTTCTCTACATTCTTAGTCTTAGTGAGGACATGGGCAGCCGCGTTCTAGATCAGCTGTAGCTGTTTGATCCACGTTTCAGACAGACCTGTGGAAACACCGTTGCAGTAATCAATCAGACTAAATATAAACGCATGGATTAGTTTTTCCAGATCCTGCTGAGACATTATTCCTTTAATCCTGGAATTGTTCTTCAGGTGATAGAAAGCCGATCTTGTAATTGTCTTTAGATGCTTTTGGAGGTTCAGGTCTGAGTCTATCACTACACCTAGATTTCAGGCCTGATCAGTGGTTTCTAGCTGAAGTGACTGAAGCTGTGTGCTAACTTTTGATCACTCCTCTATTGGTCCAAAAGTTATTACTTCAGTTTTGTTTGTATTTAAGAAGAAAAAATTGGCACATCCATGCATTGATTTCTTTTAAGCATTTACTCAGTGCTTGAATGGCTTCACAGTCACCTGGTGACATGGTGAATTAGAGCTGTGTTTCTTCTGCATAGTTATGATAACTGCTGTTTTTTATGATCTGGGCCAGAGGGAGTGAACGCCGGCCACCTGAGGCTCTGGGGACCGGGGGAGAGGCTGGTGTTGGGGAGCAACGGCTGGAGGCAGGCCTCCTGGACCGCCTCACTGGATTCGGGTGCATTGGAGGCCGGCGGGTCCCCTTGGACCCAGGCCTCACGGGACTTAAGAATGGTGAAGGCTGGCGGGTCCTCCTGGATCACCTCCTCACGGGACTTGAGAGCAAAGAATGGAGGCGGGTCCCCTTGGACTTCCTTATGGGACTTCAGAGCGTTGGAGGCAGGTGGGTCCCTCTGGACCAAGCCCTCACGGGGTTTGAGAGCGGTGGGCAGAGGCGAAGCAGGTCCTTCAGCGGCCGGCGACGGCGAGGCTGTCCCTGTGAACAGGGACCAGATAGGCAGGGACAGACTAGCTAGGGAACAGGTCCTCTCTGTCTCCATAGAAAAAGTTCCACAGCTGAGACTCATTCATGTGTGGGACTCGGGCTAAAGGAGGCGCTTTGAAGCAGCAAGGTTCTGGCGCCGGAGGAGGCGGCTTGTAGCTCCGCGGAGGTATCAACGGAGGAAGATCATCGTACCCATCTCCCACCAACTGGAAGGACAGGGGTTGCTGCAGGGGCCTGGGCACCCTCCTCCGACCTCTTAGGTGCGCCTCAGCTTTCTCCACAGAGCGGCGTTTCTCAGTCACTGGCTGTTTGGCTGAGGGAGTAGGCTCAGCTTCAGAACGCCCATAACAGGGCTGACGGTCGAGAGCAGCAGCGGTGAGAGCAGCAGTGGCGGAGGAGGCGGACAGGCTGATGAGTAGAGGTTTGGGTGGTGGTGGCCTGTAGAAGATCTGGGCAACCGCAGCACAGTAATTGTCTTTAATTGTCGAGCTCTTCGCACAGTGTGGCAATGACGTCCAGGGACTCCCTAAGCTGCTTCTTGAAAAACTCCAGGTCTTTATCGAGCCCGGTCTCTGCTGGTCTGCTCACAGAGAGCGGGGTTGGGTCCATCTGGCTCAAACATGGGCTCAGTGTGGGCGATGGGTTCATGTGGCTGGAACGTACTGTCAGGATTTGTGGAGTTGAACCCAAATTCAGCCGCACACAGAGCCACGTTATCAGAGAGTTGTTTTTTTTTTTTGGTTTTTTTTTGGGGGGGGGGATTTTTTGCAGCTCTAGTGGCTCGCTTTTTCCGAAAGTAGGCTGACAGGAAGGGGGGTAGAAGAAGGGGAGAGACATTCGGCAAAGGACCGCGGGTTGGATTCGAACCCGGGTCGACCGCGTCGAGGACTAAGGCCTCTGTATATGGGTCGCACTACCTGCTGCGCCACATGCGCGCCCCGTTATCATGAGTAATGGAGGATGGACAGGGAACTGTACCAAACTGGAGCGCTGATGATGATGGCTGGAGCTGGAAATGGCAGGTGTAGGGAGCTCAGACGGGCGGACGTAGGAAACACAGCGAGTTGGATATCAGGAGCACAGGCATGTAGGCGTGAGGCAAGGCAAGGAAGAGGTATGACTGAAGGAATATTGAAAGATGTTCCGTGAGGATGAGCACTCTGAGGAGGGTTTAAGTAGGCTGTTAGGGGGACGTCACATAGGCAGAGTGGCAGGTGGAATCAGTTTGGCTTAATTGCCGGTGGCAGCTGGCGTTGATCAAGGGTGGAGTGGAGAACTGGGCTGAATGAGAGGTGGAAAGTGCTAGAAACGTCCAGGGTGAAGCAGGCAAAGCTGAGCCCTGACAGGGAGCATGTAGATATTGAATAGCAGAGGACCCAGGATGGACAATTGGGAAACCTCTCATCCACGGGCCTAGGTTTGCATAGGGACCATAGGGACATGTCCCTGCCAAAATTTTGGACTGACCTACTTGTCCCTACCAATAATACAACGTGAATAACATGTTTATAATTTACAATACAATGTTGTTGCTGCAGTCACTTCTTTTCCTCTCACAAATCCGCTTTCTGATGGCTGCTGCTGCCGCTTAATCCGTCTGCCTGCCTTTTCTTTCCTGTCCCTTTAAATCTGCAGCTTACATGGACTGCACTGTGAATGTTTGGAGCCCGAGATTTAAATTTCATTCATACTGGGATACTACGGTTACTATGATTAATACTAGGCTACGAGACTAATCCCAATTAAAAAACAAAATATTAGCTACTCTAAAATAGAAGAAAGCTGCTGAGTGCTGTTCTGTAAAGAAGCAGGAGAGACTGTTTTGATTTTTGGAACTTGAGAAATGTAAGTAACCAACGTTAACGTCTCAAAATAGTTTTAATTGTGAAGTATAATGCATTTCATCAACAAAAACCTAATCTCTTTTATAAATTATTCTGTATTAAGCAAGACCAAGTAAAAAATCTTGGTGTTGTTTTCGGCCAAGACATGTCATTTAAATCCCATATTAAACAGGTTTCCAGAGTTTCCTTTTTTCACCTCTGGAATATCGCCAAAATTAGAAACATTCTGTCCAGGGGTGATGCTGAAAAACTAGTCCATGCATTTGTTACTTCAAGGCTGGACTATTGTAATTCTTTACTATCAGGAAGTCTACAAATCGCAGTTCAAAGTCTTCAGCTGATCCAAAATGCTGCAGCAAGAGTTCTGATGAAAATCAACAAGAGGGATCATATTTCTCCGATTTTAGCTTCCCTTCATTGGCTTCCTGTTAACTCAAGAATAGAATTTAAAATTCTTTTTCTAACGTATAAAGCCCTTAATAATCAAGCTCCATCATATATCAGAGCTCTGATTACCCCGTATGTTCCTAACAGAGCACTTCGCTCTCAGACTGCAGGTCTGCTGGTGGTTCCTAGAGTCTAAAAGTAGAATGGGAGGCAGATCCTTTATACTTTTAAGACTAGGCTTAAAACTTTCCTTTGTGACAAAGCTTCTAGTTAGAGTAGCTCATGTTACCCTGAGCTACCTCTATAGTTATGCTGCTATAGGCTTAGGCTACTGGAGGACATCAGGGCCTATTTTTCTCACTCTACTGACTTCTACTGTTCCCCAGTTTTGCATTGCGTTGCATTGAAATGACTGTTGTCATTTCAGCTTTTAACTTTTTGCTCTCTCTCTCTTTTTTCTTCATAGTAGGTACATCTGGTCTGGCATTCTGTTAACTGTGACATCTTCCAGGGAAGACAAATCACCGGCTATTACCATCTAACATAGAACAGATTACTGGATCAATGTGTGCTTCTGTGTGTTTTTGTCTGTCTTGTTGTGTCTCTGCTCTGTCTTCTGTAACCCCCAGTCAGTCGAGGCAGATGACCGTTCATACTGAGCCCGGTTCTGCTGGAGTTTTTCCTTCCCGCTAATGGGTGGTTTTTCTTTCCACTATCGCTTCATGCTTGCTCAGTATGAAGGATTGCTGCAAAGCCATGGACAATGCAGACGACTCTCCCTGTGGCTCTACGCTTCTCCAGGAGTGAATGCTGCTTGTCGGGACTTTGATGCAATCAACTGGTTCCCTTATATAGGAAATATTTGACCAATCTGTTTAATATGATTGATTTTGACTTTGTAAAGTGCCTCGAGATGACATGTTTCATGAATTGGCACTATATAAATAAAATTTAAATTGAAATTTAGTTCTAAAGACTGCTGGAAAGATGGAAAAGCAAAGACTGTAGACTATTAAAAATTCAGATTCTTAGCCACAGCCGTTTGAAAAAGTAAAGGTATTTTACCAATATTTCGTTGATATTATTGCTTCCAAATTCTGTCGACCCTTTGAGGCAGTTTAGGTATAAATAGCAGGTATTTATTTTACATGATGTACAGTATAACAACACTAGATGCTGCCTACACAACTGCTATTTTTTAGTTTAGACTTTAGCTTAGTTGTAAAAGCATAATTAGGGTTCCACCTAATAATAGCGCTATTTAATTTGACTATTTCAACTTCTAGAATTAGGGTAAAGACAAATACAAACAGAGGAACACTGTTTGTATTGCTTTTGTTGTACATAGATTTCCATCAGCAAATTAATACAAACGAGGGGCGGAGTTAGACATTCTCATCATCAGGGCCTTAGCCTACAAAATATTTCATAATTACGAGGAGAATTTGGCACACCAAACAAGTAAGAAATTATTTAATCTGTTGATGCAGTGACAAAATTAATTTAAAATTGGCCTTTACATATCTTAAAATTTAATCTGCTGTTCTTTAATAGTTGTACTAGTCTATACCAATAGTATATTGATATGTTCTCATTTCATTGATGAAATGAACAACCACTCATGTAACAATTCAGTCTTGGTGTCACCAATCTTACTCAAAGTAAAATATTGGGTCTTCCATGTCACTTATGTATTTAAAATAATAAAGGGGGGGTGTTAAATCCTGCTTGGCATTGCTGCCTGTCGCACCTCCTCCGGTGCCCATGGGTCAGCTGCAGGGTTGTCAGCCAGGAACCACCATTCACCAACGTCTTGCCCCTTTAATCCTGGAACTTCTCCTGGTGGCGGGGCAGTGATAGGGACATCTCCCTGTCAACCCCTGCAGCTGAAAGATGTTATTCCCTGCAACTGTTGTCTGGGGGTTAGGTGTTATTCCCCCAGGTTCTGTCCTTCCTTTGCAGCCAGAGCCAAAAGCTCCCTTTCTCAGCCTCCTCAGCCAGTTCCTTTGTTGTCTTCCTCAGCCTTCCTCCCATGACTCCCACATCTTTCAGGAGGCGTATGGTCGACAACCCCGGCATCCGACCTCCACTGGGTAGATGGTAGTCTTCCAGCCCGCCTCCCGGCACTCAGCACCCAGCTCTGAGTACTTGGCCTTCTTTCGCTCAAAGGCAGCTTCGATCTCTTCCTCCATTAGCAAAGTGAGCTCAATAAGGGCTACCGCTCTTGCCTTTACGGACCACACCACAATGTCTGGTCGGAGAGATGTGGTGGTGATTTCTGTGGGAAACAGCAGCTTCCTGTCCAGGTCGACCCTTATGCTCCACTCCTGGCCAGTAGTGAAGGGCCTTACTGTTTCTCTTTGCTTGAAGCTTCTGATTCCTCCTTCGGCGACAAAGATGGTGGGGTCCTCTTCTGGCGGTGGTATCCTGCTACCCTGTCTGCACTCCTCCAGCACTTCGGCTAGCTTTTTCAAGACCTGGTCATGGCACCATCTATAGCGGCCCTGTGAGAGGGCCACTTTGCAGCCTGACAAAATGTACTGGAGGCTTGCGTAGGGAGCATTGCAGAATGCACAACATTCCTCATTTCCGAACCACTGGTGAAGGTTCCGAGGACAGGGAAGCATATCATATGTTGAGTGGATAAGGAAGCTGAGTCTTGCCTGTGGGAAGACTTCCACAAGTCTGACCAACTGATGTTCCTGGTTGAGTTTCCCTCCCAGGTTGTCCAGCTACCTTGCCGTCCCTGAGACACAGCTTTAATCTTGTAGCGGTCTTCCTCCATCCTCGTCACCTCCGCCACCACCATTTCCTTTCTTTCCTTGCAGTGGGCCTTGGATCAGAAGTATGGTGCTTCTCCCTATCCTAGGCCTGCTCTTCCTACCTGCACTCTGCCCACAATCTCCTTGTGCTGCAGCCGGCTTATAGCTTGGTCGACCTCGGTCTGGGCGTTCCACTTGCGGCCAGTCAAGACCCTGGCGTTAGCATTCCTAACCGACCCATCTGCAGACTCCCGGTGCTCGAGCACCAAGCTGGTCTTTTCTTGTCTGTTGCCCAGCTGTAGCGATCTTAGAGGTAGCTGGAGCATGTTCCTCCCAAATAGGCCGGCTTCAGAGATGCACCGTGGCAGCCCCAACCACTTTCGGATGAATGAGTTGGCTTTCCCATCCATCCTACTCACGGTTGATGAGGGGATCTCACTCATTTTCAGGGGCCACAGCAGTCTCTGGTAGAGTGTGAATTGGTAACACCAGACCTTGTATTTGCCCGGGAGTTGGCTTTGGTCAATTATCGTCAGGCCATCAGAGAGCTGCTTCATAACGGTTTTTCCCATTTGCTTGTCGGAAAGCTAGGCAGTGTACTGCCTCCCAAGGCTTTTGATGGGCTGCTTTGCAAGGAGTGGGATCTTTTCTCCCCCGACGACGAAGGTGGTGTTGTCGTTCCGGACTCCTCCGGACTCCTCCGGGACTTGGCGGGCTTGATCTACATCCTTGCCCATGACATCAGCTCATCAATCCTCCTCAACAGTCTTGCTGTGCATGCTGCTGTCTGAAGGAGGGTGGTGACGTCGTCCATGTAGCTTCTTAGCGGGGGAAGCCTTTATTGCACATTTAAACACTACTGACAACTCAATATTGTTAGGGAAATAATTAATTGTCTGAGAAGATGTAGGTAAGGAGAAGCTGTTACATCAGATGTATGATGTAAGAAATGTGTTTGGAATGTTAAGATAAATTACATTTAATGGGCTACACAGAGTAACTACAGCCCAGTTGTACATTTGTTGAAATATTGAAGTTAGCAGTTTAAATGCTGTCAGTGTAGTGTCAGTTCCACCTCTAGTTCCAGTGCCGATGTAAATGCAATACATTGATGTGCATACCCTTGAATGTATTATTTTGCTGTATTTTATGATACAGAGAGAGTATGTCAGATAAAATAAATAGGGTGGGGTTTACATCTGCTCATTTCTATTTCTTTGAAAGAAAATACAAGATAAACATACAGACAACAGACATATTTTGACCATATTTGGTTATAGGCATGTATTTACTGTCTGCTTCTGCTACTGGTAAGTTCAAATGCAAACCTTTTCAAAGTGGAAAAAAGTCCCAGTTTGACATTCATCAGAGCCAGTGATGCTTTAAACACTGACAAACAGCATCTAGTGTGGTAATTTGTATAAATGTAGAAGAAAATGCTGCTTTTCTCTTTAGAGCAGATAAAAAAGCGCCTTGACGCTCAAGTTAAGCATAAAAAAAAATAGGAGCATGCATATTGCGTAGGACCAATGACATCAGACCAATGAAGCTTTGGACCAGTAGTGTCCCTAGCAAAGTTGAAATCAAACCTACGCCCTTGCCCACATGTGATTTTCTTTCACAAAAGTTTTTCACAAAAAACTTTTGTGAAAAAGTATTTTAAATGGGATTTAAACCAGCAAGGAAACCTGACTGGAAAACGTCAAAGCGGCTGGTCATAATTAAGATGAGAATTAATGTTGAAACACAGCTTTTTCAATAATCTTACTGATAAAGGGGAGGTTTGAGATGGGCCTGTAGTTCTGCAAAAGTAGTTTGTTCAATTTATTCTCTTTCTACAGTTTGATAATTGTTGTTTTTAGAGACTGGGGGAATACACCTGACAGAAGGGCCATGTTAATTATCTGATTAATCAAATATAAATTTTACCCACCATGATATTACAATGATATTACATTACATTCAGTAAATGCACAGTTTACTGAATGTATATTACTTCTGTATACATATTGTTCGTCATGGTTGGCTTTATGTATTTTTCCCACATGCAGAAGCACACTCGGGAGAAACAGGTGAAGTTTTAAAGGTTTATTTAAGAACCAGGTAACGGGAGGATTCTGCCTCAGCGGAGGCAGCGTCAGCAGGTCGGGGAGCAGGAAACCGGGTCGATCACTGGGGAAGAACGAGACAGAGGTTAACTGGGGAAACGTGGTGGGGAACTGGTCTGACTGAGCTGGATCTGCTGCTGGACGCAAGCTTACCACTCGATGGACGGAAGGCCGACCGGGGAGGAAGCGGTGGGGACTCAGCGCTAGCCGTACGATGGTGGCCACAGGTGTCCGGGAGACCGGTGGGTCGAAGGTGGGGTCGGGTCCGAGCAGCACCGGGGAATCCAGATGTCCAGGACAGCGAGAGGAACCAGGTGGCTTTCCGGAGATGGCAGGGTTCCAGGGGAGGGGAACCGACTCAGGAGGAACCAGGAGGTTTGCAGGAGAGACCAACACCAGACGGAAGATGACGATGCTTGGAGCTCCTGCCACGAGAGGCTTCACAGGGTCACGAGAGGAAGAGAGCTGACACGAGGAGGTACCACGACGGTAACACTCTGGCATCCTCTCGCTGCCTGCGCGGTGTTTAAGTAGTGCTTCCCGATGCCGCTCAACCGCCCGCAGGTGTGTGGGCTCCGCCCACCAGTCAACCCAGAACACCTGTGGAAAAAGTCTGAGGCAGCAGAGCCGGCAGCAAGCTGCTGTCCTGAGTCCTGACATTGTTTTTATTAAATTTTATTTTATTGTATTCTTATTTTTGTCTGCACCATCAACACTAAGTCAAATTCTTTGTATGTGCCAACCTACTTGGCGATTAAACTTGATTCTGATTCTGATTCTGATTTAACTCTGAGCATTCATATTAGCAGTTGTAAAAATCTGCCTCGTTATTTGTTGATTTCTACGGAGTTTAGTATGATACTGATTGGCCAATCAAGTGATGAAAATTATGCTGCCATCCTAGCTAGATTTCAGTAGTCTGTATTACTATTTGTAACAGATTGCCACTTTGAGTTTAATTGGGTACAGTCACCATTTATTACATCTCTAGAAATAATTTTGATAGATATTAAATTTGAGAATTATAGTCTACATCAATATGATAATTTCTTTATTTCTAGGGATCCATTGGTAACATTTAGGGATAGTCTACTTGAATACAAAAATGGCCTAAAATCACTGTCATTTTAATTTCAATTAAGAAATCTAACCACTTTATTCATATAACCACTTTCATTAATAAGTAATTTAATAATTGGAGTTTAATAGGGAACAAATAAACAAATAAACAAAATGAGATATACCTTCTGGTTGTTTAAAAATATCCTTTAAAATGGAGAGCCTGACTTTATTTCCGTTCAGCTGACGTTCAAAGCACTCCCCTTCAAACCACTTTGACAGCTCAGGGTCGTCATGAAGAAGTTTCTTCAACCAGTCATAGTTGATTTTCAGTGTCTTGTTGCTGCCGTTGCAAAATGCGATTGAATTATCATCAATCATAACAGAAATTTCCAACTTCGGAAAGTCTGAGAGTCCCGAAGATGTGGTGGTCATAAACCGCAGAGAGTGTTTCTCTATGGAGAGATGAAATGCCACAGAATCACTCAACTATATCCAAAATTCCTGATAAACTAAAACATCGCTATTCGAAGACGTTGTGAGGCAATATGACTCTCACACAGAAGCTTGTAATATGACATGTAAAGATGAGAGCTGAAGTTGGATGTTACCTGCTGATGAAGCCTTACAGAAGAGATAAAACAACAATAACTTGATCATCTTTCTCTGTCGTTCAAAACAGCCGATGAGTAACTTGTCTGTGTCAGGAGTGCAGCCACGTCTTGTTCCTGTGGGCGTGTGTGACTCAAGACGCGACTTGTGCATTTTAGTTCCTCTTATTTTCTCTGATTATCGCACATCTGCTGCAACCAAAACACCACCTTCCTGAGTCCGTAAATGAAAATAGTTGTTCGCTCTTTTGTAAAATACTTTTTTCAGACTTCACGTCAGGTATGCAGTTCTCTGCTGTGGAGGTGTGGCGTTATTCTTACCTTTCCTCTCCAGCAGTGTGTGACAGATGAACGATCCAATAGTATGTGTCCACAGACTCGGAGACCGCTGTTTCACACCCGCAGTTCTAGACCTCACGCGGAACCTTACGCGGAACCTTTTAAAGTTAATTAAAACACTAATTTTAATTGTTGAGAGATCTCATGCACCCCCATACCAAATAGTTTGAAAGTTTATTACATAAATCACTAAATAGTGATAATGGATTAAAAGATTGCCAAACAATAATTCTTTATGCTTACACTAACATAGATTTTATGAGTGTGTTTGTGTATGTGTATGTGTGTGTGTGTGAACATTAAACACTTCAGCAGGAAAGTCTGGTAGCTTTGAGTTCTCCAGCCTTTGTTTCTCCTTCTGCTATCAATCATCATGAGAAGTGTCAATCTGTGCCCAAAACCGATAATATATAGGTGAAGACAGTCTACGTAACCATAATTCAAATTCAGCAAACGATTTTAATAAAACATGCATACACATCATTTACATGTAGTCTCATTTAAAGCTATTTGAAGTTCTCTATGATGTGATTGCCAGGATACACATCAAAAATCCTGATGTACTTTGTATCATAGTAACATCACTTCATCAAATAAAACATGACTTCAGAAGTATTCCTGATGGATTCAGGGGGACTTGGTGGAGATACACTAATCTCAGGTCATCTGCTTCGTGGCAACTTGCTGGATCAGAACATGGTGGACGGCTCCTCTGTTCAATGCAGGACGGAGAGATTTTGAAGATCCTTCATACCTGCAGCAATCAGGCTTCCTTTTTATCCTTATCCAATTGTATAATTTTTAAAATCAAAATGTAAAATCCAAATGAAGTTTGTTGGGTGCCTTAAAACCTGAATACACTGGCTGAAATCCATCCATCCATCCATCCATCCATCCTCTTCTGCTTATCCGGAGTCGGGTCGCGGGGGTAGCAGCTTCAGTAGGGAGGCCCAGACGTCCCTCTCCCCAGCCACTTGGGCCAGCTCCTCAGGAGGAACCCCAAGGCGTTCCCAGGCCAGCAGAGAGACATAGTCCCTCCAGCGTGTCCTGGGTCTTCCCCTGGGCCTCCTCCCGGTGGGACGTGCCCGGAACACCTCACCAGGGAGGCGTCCAGGAGGCATCCTAACCAGATGCCCGAGCCACCTCAACTGGCTCCTCTCGACGTGGAGGAGCAGCGGCTCTACTCTGACTCCTCCCCTAGATGACTGAGCTCCTCACCCTATCTCTAAGGGAGAGCCCAGACACACTACGGAGAAAACTCATTTCAGCCGCTTGTATCCGGGATCTCGTTCTTTCGGTCACGACCCAAAGCTCGTGACCATAGATGAGGGTAGGAACGTAGATCGACCGGTAAATCGAGAGCTTCGCCTTTTGGCTCAGCTCTCTCTTCACCATAACGGATCAGACGGTCGGTTGTGGCTGAAATCTAAACTTTGATAATTTGTAGTTTGCTTAATTGTTTGTGCCCAGCTGTTTTTCTGCAAGATAATTGTTTTTCCTTTATGATTTTATCCAGTTATAAATTGTTTTCTCAATATTTGTCAGACCAAACTCTGGTACATCAAAAATTCACACTACACACAACTCATTAAGAAATATATGAATATCTGCTCTGTGGTGTCCAGCTTTCAGTTTAGTTCTGTGAGTTTGAGACAAAATCTGTGAAACACTGAAGAAGTTTTAAACGTTTTATTAAAGGCCAAGATTCCAGAGCAGGTACATCTGCAGAGAGAGACAGAAAACATATCCATCACAAAACTGAAAACAGAAACTGTCATGGTGTGTAGGTGAGGACCCAAATGCAGTGTAAAGTTCCTGTGAGATTTTAATTGAAAAACAAGTTTTGTTAAACTTACAGATAGTATCCAAAACAACAAATGATGCAAAAGCAGGCAGGAGGATCAAGGAACATAATTCAGCACCAAAATCTGAGCTTGAAACACCTGTCCATATTCACAAAGAATCCTAAGGCTAAAAGTAGCTCTTAGTTACATAATTTTAGCAAAAAAAAATGTATTTCCCCAATTCTAAGGTTTTTCTTGGAATTTTACCTTGGTAAGATAACAGTTATTTACACAGCACCTTAGGCCTTAAGAGAGCTCCTAAAGTGACTAAATGTTAGTAGTGTGGAGGACTTTTAGCGAGCGTAAGAGTGTCTGAAGCAGGAAGTTGGTGGAAACAGAGAGAGAGCTGATTCGCTGATCCACCACCTAAAAAGGGGAGGAAATGAGCACATAAACTTCTAAAACAACCAGATAATTATTAATATCTATATAAGCTTTCTCATCCCCTAAGGGGTAAGCTTCATGGGCCCACCCGGTTAACTGTGCGACTCTAGTGACATACTTTTATTGAGGATGAATAAATATTAAAAATGTTGGATAATTATGAATAAAAAGTGGAGACAATTACAAATAATATGAACTTGTAGGGAAGTTGTCACTCCTTGTTCTATATGTTCGCAGAGTTTGCTGTTAAAAGATTGGCAGTGCTCGAATCCTTCCTTTGAACTATTGTCCTGATATCAGCTCATATTGAGAGTTATTTATTAAACATGAAATAACTTGAGTGGAATAATTTAGATAGTTTCAACTTTGCTACATACAATGAATAGACTAAGGAACTTAAGGAACTAATGAATTTCATTGAAAACCCAACTAAAGATGCTCTGATTACAGATGTTCTTTGCCAGATCCCCCTGCTGCTTTAGCAAAGATCCCAACTGAAAGCTAAACAGTTTCTTCAGTTACAGGTTAAGTATCAGATTGTTTTGGACAGAGTGAGTGCTGCCAGACTGGAGCTCTCAAAGGCCGAGGTGAGGATAGAGGAAGCTGAAGTTGAGACAGAGAAGCTCGAAGCTCACAAGGTCAGCAGACCTGCGTCTCACCAGAGAAGTGAGTTCTCCATCCTTCAGGTGAAATTCTCACATGATC
The DNA here is from genome assembly GCF_011125445.2 of Fundulus heteroclitus. Lineage (NCBI taxonomy): Eukaryota > Metazoa > Chordata > Actinopteri > Cyprinodontiformes > Fundulidae > Fundulus > Fundulus heteroclitus. The sequence goes on along the minus strand of NW_023397252.1, from coordinate 1,287,170 downwards.
AACCCCACCAAATTGACTTTTTGCAGAAACTAGAATCACAGAACAGCTCTGCAGTTTCTAATGTAGCACCTAGAACAGAACCAGTCTCGCCAAAGTTTAGAACAGAACCTCTAAATTTTGAGTTTACAGGAAGTACTTCCACAGACTCAATGGGAGATGCTGAAAGTCAAACTGTCCACAGTGAAGCATTGCTTCATCCTGCTGCAGTGGACAGCCCCAAAGAGTACCAGGTAACCAACTCTGCAGACACAGGTGGTTCAGATTGGAGGGATGAGCAGACATCACGTCTGACTCATACCACCACCTGTCTTGACTCTGTGCTGCCCCCTAAGGGCCAGAAGAGTCACACAGGTGGTCCACACTAACCTAAACCCCCACCACATGTCAGAGTTCACACCTTGGAAAACTCTCAGGAACATTCTTCCATAAATCATCAAAGGTTAGTTCAAAGATCCCCTTCAGTCCATAACCATAACCAATTTGACTTCCCAAGTGGTCCAGGTCCACCTCATAGTTACAGTATCCGTATTCGCCAACTCCAGTCCCTTGCTCGAGACATAGAACATTTTGACCCAGATAATCATGATTCAGACATTCATAATTATCTGCAGGAAGACGAACGCTGTCTCTTTTACCTGCCATTTCCCTCATCTCGTGAGAATTAAAGTTTATTTGGAAAGCAACAGCTAGAAGCATTTATGTTTTCATTAAAGCTCTTCCTCCAGAGATTCACAACAGTTATTCAGGTCTTTGCAAAGCTTTAAGAGAAGAATAGTCTGTGTACAGGGATCAGGCTTCAATAACTCTTGACGCTTTCGCTGTTAGAAAATAAAACACCCAGAGATTATTACTATCGTTTAAAGGAACATTTATTCTCAATGATGTAATTCTCAAGGTCCTGAAGAGGACCCACTTTTCAAGTCTTTGTTCCTTCTTCATATTCTACATGAAAGTGGACAATATGATGTGACCATGCATTGCAGGGAAAATAACTTTTCCATGCATGAGATCTGCAGATATGCCCAGTTTCTTTGGAATTCTCCCTTTGATTTCGATAGGAAACAAAGAAAGCTTAGAGTCTTAAACCTTCAAAAAGGAAGAAAAGGCACAAATTCAGTTGTCCAGTGATCCAGCAGACCGAAAGGGGTGGAGACAGGCTGCCACGAAAGCAGTCAGATAAAAATCAACACTTTTCAATGAAAACCCAAAATATAACATTGGTAAAAGGTGGAGTCATTCCCGAGGAATGATCACAAATGAAAACTTAAAAGTATCGGCAGAGATTTTCTCACTGAGTTTGTTGCGTGTTCAACAGAATTAAAGCAATTCCGAAACTTATCATACACCAGCTTATGATAAGGTTCAAAATTATTTCTAACACAGTTTATTCTGTTTTAACCCATTCTTTTTGATTTAGGACTTTAAAAAACAGTGAAGGTTAAACAACAGTTTTATGATGGTGTTTAGAAATTTTGGGTTTGAGATTTTAGTGTGTATGTCAAAATATTTTGATTAGGGTCAGTCATTTGCCAGACCTGCCTCAATCCTGCCAGAGAAACCTTTAAACTATAATGAATTCTTTATAGTTAGGGTAAGCTCTCTGCCAAACATGCTTCAATCCCTCCCAGAGACAAGCTTCTGGTGGAACTGAACGTTAACTGAAATGTCCTCTCATCCACAGGAGCCCAGTGACTCTTTATTGTTCCTGATCATGGATGATGAACCTTTGGCAAATCCAAAAACGAAGAATCAGATCTTCCTTGTCAGATTTGAGGCGGGATGTTGTGCCATCAGGCCATGAGCAAAAATCAGATTGAATTGGGAACATGTGCCCAAAGGAAGTTCAATCATCCATCAATCATTAGCGCCTTACTTTTAACTGTTTAAAAAAAAAGGGGAGCTATCATTATCAGTTTTTTAGAATATAGGTTTTGATAAATTTCCTCCAAGAAGGTTGAAATTTGTTGCGAGCATATGTATACATTTGAGTCTTTGATTTCTTTCATTTGAATACTTGTCTCTCCCTCGACACAGTATGGCCCCCTGTTTTTTGCCCCCCATCCCTTAACATGCTCTTTCTCAGTTCCTTTCACCCGCTCCTCCACCAAACTCTGTGCTTCAAGCGCTTAACTGACCTTAACTTTAGTGTCCCAGTTTAAGACAGAGACAGAGAGTGTCCCTGCAGAGGACAAGCAGTGTCATTTGAGAGCCAATGTCTCAAAGAGAGTCATAGTTCTCTTCATTGCTTTCCACAATCTTTTTAATGTTGTTTTGTAGGTAAAAAAAATAACTTACCCATAATGCACCGCGCAACCCAAAATCTGCAACTTGATTATTGGAGGAATGCAAAAATCCTAATATAAATTTTCTAATTTATCTGTGGAAAGCAGTATTTCTATTAAATTAATAATGTTTTGAGTAGCATAAATCAAATAGTGTTAATATCACCTGGAAAGTATTATTTGAACTTTGTCCATTTTCTCTTTCGACTGTTTTTGATTAACCAAAATTCAATTCAATTCAATTCAATTTTATTTATATAGCGCCAAATCATGAAACATGTCATCTCAAGGCACTTTACAAAGTCAAGTTCAATCATATTATACAGATTGGGTCAGATTATACAGATTGGTCAAAAATTTCCTATATAAGGAAACCAGTTGATTGCATCAAAGTCCCGACAAGCAGCATTCACTCCTGGGGAACCGTAGAGCCACAGGAAGAGTCATCTGCATTGTACATGGCTTTGCTGCAATCCCTCATACTGAGCAAGCATGAAGCGACAGTGGGAAGAAAAACCACCCATTAACGGGAAAAAAAAACCTCCGGCAGAACCGGGCTCAGTATGAACGGTCATCTGCCTCGACCGACTGGGGTTACAGAAGACAGAACAGAGACACAACAAGAGAAACAAAAAAGCACAGAAGCACACATTGATCTAGTAATCTGTTCTACATTAGATGGTAGTAGCAGGTGAGTCGTCTTCTCTGGATGATGTCAAAGTTAACAGAACGCCAGACCAGGTGTACCTACTATGAAGAGAAAAGAGAGAGAACAGAAAGTTAAAGCAGAAATGACAACACATAATGCATAATTGAAGAACAGTAGAACTCAATATAGTGAGAAAATTAGATCCTGATATACTCCAGTAACCTAAGCCTATAGCAGTAAAACTATAAAGGTAGCTGAGAGTAACATGAGTCACTAGTTATAATTCTTGTCAAAAAGAAAAGTTTTAAGCCTAGTCTTAAAAGTAGACGGGGTGTCTGCCTCACGGACCAAAACTGGGAGTTGGTTCCACAGGAGAGGAGCCTGATAGCTAAAGGATCTGCCTCCCATTCTACTTTTAGAGACTCTAGGAACCACCAGCAGACCTGCAGTCTGAGAGCGAAGTGCTCTGTTAGGAACATACGGGGTAATCAGAGCTCTGATATATGATGGAGCTTGATTATTAAGGGCTTTATACGTTAGAAGAAGAATTTTAAATTCTATTCTTGATTTAACAGGAAGCCAATGAAGGGAAGCTAAAATTGGAGAAATATGATCCCTCTTGTTGATTTTCATCAGAACTCTTGCTGCAGCATTTTGGATCAGCTGAAGGCTTTGAACTGCATTTTGTGGACTTCCTGATAGTAAAGAATTACAATAGTCCAGCCTTGAAGTAACAAATGCATGGACCAGTTTTTCAGCATCACTCCTGGACAGAATGTTTCTAATTTTGGCGATATTCCGGAGGTGAAAAAAGGAAACTCTGGAAACCTGTTTAATATGGGATTTAAATGACATGTCTTGGTCAAAAATAACACCAAGATTTTTTACTTTATTACCAGAGGCCAGGTTAATGCCACCCAGATTAAGTGATTGGTTAAGAAGTTTATTTTTTGAGGACTCTGGCCCAAAGATTAAAACTTCGGTCTTGTCAGAATTTAGATGCAGGAAATTTAAAGTCATCCAGCTTTTGATGTCATCAAGACATGACTGCAGTCGAAGTAATTGATTGGATTCATCAGGATTTATGGATAAATATAGCTGAGTATCATCAGCATAACAGTGGAAATTAATCCCATGCTGTCTGATAATTTTGCCAATCGGAAGCATATATATAGTAAAGAGAATTGGTCCAAGGACTGAACCCTGTGGTACTCCACAGGTGACCCTAGAGTTTGAGGAAGATTTATTATTAACATGAACAAATTGGAATCTGTCTGACAGATAAGATTTAAACCAGCCTAATGCTTTCCCCTTAATCCCTACAGTATGTTCAAGTCTTTGTAGGAGAATATTGTGATCAACTGTATCAAACGCAGCACTGAGATCTAACAGGACAAGTATAGACACAAGTCCATTATCTGAGGCCATGAGAATATCATTAGTGACCTTCACCAGAGCTGTTTCAGTGCTATGATGAGCTCTGAAGCCTGACTGAAACTCCTCAAGTAGGTCATTACTTTGTAAATGTTCACAAAGTTGATTAGCAACTACTTTCTCAAGAATTTTAGATAAGAAAAGAAGATTAGATATAGGTCTGTAATTTACTAACTCATCTTGATCAAGAGAAGGTTTCTTAAGTAAAGGTTTAATAACAGCTACTTTCAAAACCTGTGGTACATATCCATTTACTAAGGATAGATTAATCATGTCTAAAATAGTGCCACTGATCAAAGGGAATATCTCCTTAAACAACTTGGTTGGGATTGGGTCTAACATACAGGTAGAAGGTTTAGATGAAGCTAAAATTTTAGATAGCTCAGAAAGCTCTACTGCTTCTAAACAGTTCAAACACTGCGCAGATTCTAAAGATTCCTCCAATGCTGCCTCACTTACTGAAGACGAGGTAATCATGTTTGGGAGGATGCCAATTATTTTATTTTTAATGGCATCAATTTTATTTATGAAGAATCCCATAAAATCATTACTACTAAGAGCTAAGGGAATGGATGGATCAACAGAGCTGTGGCTCTGGGTAAGTTTGGCAACTGTACTAAAGAGAAATCTAGGATTATTTTTATTCTCTTCAATTAATGATGAAAAATATGCTACTCTAACTCTGCGGAGGGTCTTGTTATACAACAATAGTCTGTCCCTCCAGATTAAGTAGGATTCCTCTTGGTGTGTAGAGCGCCATTTTCTCTCCAATTTCCTAACATTGTGCTTCAAGGAACGCAGCTCTGAATTAAACCAAGGAGCCAGCTTCCTGTGAATAATCACCTTCTTTTTCAAGGGAGCTACATTGTCTAATGCAGAACGCAATGAGGAAGTCACATTGTTAGCAAAGGTATCGATTTGTGAATGGGAAGAAACAGCAATGCTGCCATCTACAGGGCATTTCTGCAATACTGAGGATATTAAGAAGGGGACAGACTCTTTAAGTTTTGATACAGCATTATCCGATAAAAATCTACTATAATGGAACCCTCTTTTGGGGGTGGAGAATTCAGTTAGATTAAACTCAAATGTTATTAAAAAATGATCAGACAGGACAGGGTTGTGAGAGAATACTGTTAATTCTTCACAATCAATGCCATATGTCAGAACAAGGTCTAAAGTATGGAGCCGAGAGTGCGTCGGTTTATGCACATTTTGAACAAAACCAATTGAATCTAGGATAGTTTTAAAGGCTACACTAAGGTTATCACATTCAGTGTCAACATGGATGTTAAAATCACCCACTATAATAACCTTATCAGTATTTAACACCAAATCAGATAAGAAATCTGACAACTCATCCAAAAACTGAGTGTAAGGGCCTGGTGGACGATACAAAACAACAAACAGAAGAGGTTTTATTGCTTTGCAGTTTGGATGAGGGAAACTGAGGGTTAAATGTTCAAAAGAACTGTAATTATTAGTTGGCCTGGGACTAATTAATAAATCAGACTGAAAGATAGTTGCCACTCCTCCTCCTCTTCCCACAGATCTGGGAATGTGGAAATTTGAATAACTGGAGGGGGTTGACTCATTTATACTAACGTAGTCCTCTTGTAGCCAGGTTTCTGTGAGACAAAACAAATCAATCTGATTATCAGAAATCAATTCATTAACTAACAAAGTCTTTGGAGGGAGAGACCTTATATTTAATAGACCACATTTTATTATTTTATTTTTAGGTTCAAGGTGAACCATATTGATTTTTATTAGGTTTTTATGATTTGTTCCTTTTAGATCAGTTTTTGATCTGTTAAGTTTTGGCCGTGGGAAAGACACCGTCTCAATAGGATAATGGGTGGGTAACAGTACAGAAGCTGCAGAGAGGTGTGTTAAACTACGGCTCTGCTTCCTGGTCTGGACCCTGGGTTGTCAGCATTTAGGAGAACTAATAAACCAGCTTTCATTACCTCTTTCATTTTATGTTGTAACCCTGAACAATGTTTCACATGCTGACAGACAGTGACGAGCAGCAGATCTAAGGTTGTTTACATGGATATGTTTAAAGCCTTGATACATAACAGTTCAAGGGTTATGCTTTATAAATCATTTCTGTATTCTTTTTTAACCTCAGAATTTAACTCCTTCCTGTGGGTAAAAACCTTCTACTGTCACGATCCCAGGGTGTTTGATTATTTTTAATTTTAGGGTCCTGGGGATTGTGCAGCCCGTCAATCTTTTATTTTGTAGTTTAATTTGTTAGTCTTTAGACTCTCTTCTTTCCTTCTTCTGTCCTGTTATTATTTATTTTGTTCATTATTGATTTAGTGAGTTGGTCTTTTTTCAATTGCATCCTTATTTTATTGCCTGTATTCAGTTCAGTTAGAAAGTTTATTTTGTTATTAAGTCTCCTTATTCATTATAGTTTTGTATTCTGCTCCCTCAGCTTAATCAGCATCATGTCTGTCATCTCTCGCTACTTACTCTCACCTGCCTTCCTCTTTGTTTTCTTCCCTAGTTATGCTGCTGTTTTAGTCTCCCTCCTTGTCGGATCCTCTGTTATGCTACCCATGTTCTGGTTTGCTGCTTGTATTTTCCTGGTCCTTTTCTTGACCTGCCCAGTTTGTAAGTTTTGCCAATTTGTTCCTAATTAATTTATGATTCACTTCTCCAAGAGCCGCCTGTGACTCTGGACACTGTCTCTCTCCCCCGTTCAGGACTTACAAGCTTCTGCGTTACATTAACGCACAGTCTACTGAATGTATATTATTTCTGTATATATATTAATTTTATTCAATTTTACTTTATTTTATTGTATTCTTATTTCTGTCTGCACCATCATCACCAAGTCAAATTCCTTGTATGTGCAAACCTACTTGGCGATTAAACTTGATTCTGATTCTGATTCTGAATTCTGATTCTCATGCAGCTCCCAGTCTCCTGTCTGCACTTTGATCTATCAAAAAACACCTGGCATACCTACACTTTTTGTATGGATTCTACACAAAGTTTTATAAATGTGACCCCTGGTCTCTACTGCTTGGGCTCTTCTGAGGTGCTTCACATTATGTTAAAGCATCAGTAGCTGGAAACTCACTTTGATAGCAACCTTTTTCTTTCCTTTTTTCTTCTTCTACTGGTTTCCACTTGCTATTATTTCTTCTTTAATAATAGTGGTTATCTTGTGGTAAATTTTAAATTATAACAGCCCTCTATGTTATGCAGTTAAAATGTTTTATGGTCATTGGCTTCTACGTCCTTTGAAACAGCAGAACTCCAACTGCAGGTTGATAAAGTGTAAGTCACCAGAACTGACAAACAGTCCTGGATAGGTGTCGTAACATTTTCAGAAAAACGGAGTGAAAGTCCGGTTGCCTCTAATTTGAGCCTGTTTGCTATTATGAGACATATATTCATATTTAACAATGGCTGTACTTATTAAGTTACAAAGTTACAGTCAAAAATGCAGTTTACATAAGAGCTACAAAAGTTCATGAAAGGTCGGTGTCTTGTTTCTGCTTCTTCATGCTTGAAATACTCTCTCTCATGGTCTAAAGCACTGTAGAGAATTTGGTGCAGTTGTTTGTTTTTGTTTTTTTAAATAAAAGTAGAATTGTTTTTTAAATCTTCAAGAGGTTCAAGACTCCAAAATGAGGTTAAACTCATAAGTATTTCCAGGGAATGTAAGGAGAAGTTTTGTTAAATCTCTTTGAAGACTTCTAATGCATTTATTTATTTATTTATTTTTGGACAAAAAAAGATTAAAGACATATGTATTTCTTTCTCATTTCTGCCTCTTTGTCCCTCACATTATCCAGCAGACTGCAGGCTGGGAGTGGGATGATGAGACCAGAGAGGTTGTGTGGAAGAAAAAGACGTTATATTTTTGCAGTATACAATTAAATAAGTTTCTGTGAAAAAAAAACACCAAACAGAACCTTTACCCAATGGAGGCTTGCATGTCATGTCAAGATGAATCTTTCCTCTGGTCAATTGACCTTGGAGATGACTCTTAAGATTACTGTTAAACATATCTGTAAAACTTTGCTGTAATGTTTTATGATGACAATAATTATTTACCAAGATATAAATAAGTGTTTAGAATCCTACATATAAATCCCTGTTCAGATCTCATTTTTAGAGAGACCAAGAATGTTCTGATGGGATGTGTAACTTGTATAGAAGTTTCATGAATAAAACAATGAGCTGGTCAAAATTTGAAGTTGAGCTGAGTCCTTTTTGGTGATATAATAAGAGGAAGAGATTCTCATTGTGGTCAGTTTCCTCTCTCTTTCTCGCAGTTGAAGGTTTTTAACAGTATTCTTATAATGGGGAAGTCGTGGCTAAATTCAAACCAGCATGCTGGAAAAACCAAACAAGCGTGGCATAAAGATTAAATCAACAACAGTCACTGGAAGAACCAGTTAACAACTGATAACTTTTCATGGTTGAAAATATGGTTGCATTACAGAATGACTTTTCTGGAAAGGAAAGTGTTTTTTGTTTTTTCTATCTGTTATATGCATTCTCTGTTTATGTTGTTGCCACCTTGTATGGCTGCCTTCTTTCCTTTTTCTGCTGCCTGTATTTATCCTTCTCTCAGTTAAAAACAAGCCCAATGAATCAATTATTAGCTTTTTGGTTTCTTTTAAAGTAAGAAAAGTTGGGATGTTGGAAACTTAACCAAATATTTTAAAGCAAAAGTGTTACATAAGTCATTCTCCAATTAATGGCTGAATTTTCAACCCTTTCACTTAAAGTTTTTAGCCACTGAGAAGAGTTTTGGCGCCCTCTGGTGGAGGAAATATTCATCACATTGTGGCTCAGGTTTACTTACACTTCATAAGTTACTACATTCTATTTATGCTACAGAACATTCAAACCTTAAAGTTACACTACATTTCTCCTCACAGCTTCCCTCAGTGTCTCTCTCTTCCAGAAGACCCCCTCCTCTCCATTCTTCTGCCCCGCTGCAGGTTTCCACCCCAACAGAGCTGTGATGTTCTGGAGGAAGGATGGAGAGGAGCTTCATGAAGGTGTGACTGTTAAGATACAAATTATAAAGTACATATTGGGTGTAAGTATTGTTCTAAAACCATTATTAAAAACAGAGAAAGTTTCTACTAAATACCTAGTAGAGACTTTGAATATACACCACTGTAAATGTACAGAACGTTTTTGAGATCAGCCTAACATGGAAATAAAAAAGTAGATCTAAGCTTGTTATACATTAAATAAATTACATTTAAGTTTCAGATGTTAAGAGGTTGTCAGCTTTAATTTTCTGAAACAGGCCAAAATATTTAACTGTTTTAAGCGAGCTAATGCATATTGATATAATTGTTTTTGAAAAGTTTATATTGTACGTAGTAGATAAATTGTTTTCAGCTCGTTGTTATCATTGGTTGTTGCTGTTATTAAAACATAACTTTATTGCTGTTTCAGGACTTCAAACATGGCGTTGTTACACAGCTGTTCAACATTTAAAGATGTGATTTTTATTAATTTTTATTTAGGATAAGTTCTGAAAATTCCTACTTAAAATAAAAAAATAAACGCTAAAAAGCTTTTCAGGATTTTTATTACAATATCACAAACTATCCTGTTTGCGGTAAGGCGTATCCACCTTATTTTCAAACGCGGAAGTAACTATGTGTCCAACTTCCGTTTTTTTGTGCGGCACTTCCGTTTCAGTGCTTCCCTCGGCCAAATAACATTAGATTGACTGAAATGATAACCTGTCGCGGCAACATTGTCAAAAATTGCAGAGTGATCGAAGTGGCAGGTCAGTGCTACAGTCTCCAACTATTCATGACTGAGAGGATGACATTGAGAAGTGGCCTCATGTAACGAACGAGGACATTTTAACTTGTGTCGTCACTTGGTGCGGATGGCTCTACAGTGCAACTTTACCCAGGTTAGATCTCTATGTGAATTACGTGAGATAGTGAGTGCTCTCACCTTAAAAAAAGATCTTTGACGTATTTTGCTCTGGTAACCATAGACATAAGCTGTCAGGTGAGGAAGCTTGCTGACGTCAGTCTGGCCAGCTGCCTCCACTTCCAATCAGCACCAATTAGAAGCTCCACACAGAGACTCAGAGTAAACAATCTATATCTATATATGTATATATATATTAGTGACGGGTCCGGCAACACCGATGCGTCGGCGCATGTGTCGGTCTCATAGAGCGAAACCCGTGTCGATGTGTGTATTGCTACGGAAAAGTCACGTGACCGATACAGGAACTGTTTCGGTATATATATATATATATATATATATATATATATATATATATATATATATATCTATGTATATATATATATATATATATATATATATATATATATGAGAGAGAGAGAGAGAGAGAGAGAGAGAGAGAGAGAGAGAGAGAGAGAGAGAGAGAGAGAGAGAGAGAGAGAAGTGACGTGCAGTCACTGGAGGCAAGTGAGGCCAGGCCATCATAGAAAAAAAGAAAATATATAATAATGATAACATAATATAAATTGTGATTCGCTCAGTCATTTGTAATAAGTTCTTTTTTTAATCTAATTTCCTCATTTTTTATCATATTCTCTATAAAATCGCAGACTTTTCACTATTTTTCATGTAAATCCTTGGTGGCGCTTGATAGTGAAGCCGGTGAGGCCGCAGCCAGCTTGGCCTCCCCTGGGATTGCGCAATCCCATGTTAACTGTGCTGGCTTCCATTCCGTGAATGCATCTTCCTTTCTCTAGATCATAAATTCAATTGTTCAAACACTTATGAACTGATTTTCCACAATTTAATCTATGTGGATTACGAATTGTGTTTTGGTCATCAAACTGTGTGCAGGTAACATGTTTTTCGTGCTGCTGGGCGATCATCAACGGCAAAGAACGAGTTGTAGGTGAAGCCGGCAGTTCCTTGGCCTCTAGGCAGGGGGCGCTCAAGGGGCACTGCTCATGATGCCAAAACTGTAGAGTCACAGCAAGTTATGAATGTATTATTAGTGAATTTTGCTAAACAAGTAAAGCACTAAAAAGACTTAAAACATACAGCTGGAACAGGACTGATCAAGGAAGGCTTTCCACCCTGGCAGTGATCTCCATTGAGAGTGAGAGAGTGAGATAAAGAGAACTTTTACCAGAAAGTGACCGATATTTTTGTGCAGGAAGAGCTACTGTGGCCTGCACAGTGGCGCAGTGGGTAGCACTGTTGCCTTGCAGCAAGAACGTCCTGGGTTCAAATACAACCCTTGGTCTTTCTGCATGGAGTTTGCATGTTCTCCCTGTGCATGCGTGGGTTCTCTCTGGGTACTCCGGCTTCCTCCCACAGTCCAAAAACATGACTGTTTTTAATTGGCTTCTCTAAATTGTCCCTGGGGTGTGAGTGTGTGCGTGAGTGGTGGTTTGTCCTGTCTGTCTATGCGTTGCCCTGCGACAGACCAGCAACCTGTCCAGGGTGTACCCAGCCTCTTGCCCAATGAATGCTGGAGATAGGCACCAGCAACCCCTGTGACCCAATGAGGGATTAAGCGGGTCAGAAAATGGATGGATGGTAAGACAGTGATAATTATTCATGTTTTGTTTTCGTAATGCAATGTGCATAATGTGGGTTATATTTTTAGAATGTGTTATAAATGCTGAAATCCATCATAACTGATAAACTGTTACTAATGAAATGACAAATAATTTAGTATTATTTTTTTTCATCAAAGAATCAATATTTTTTCCATGTCTCTTGGTGAATTTATTTGGCTCAATCAGTCTCTATCAAGACTTTGCAATGTGTCTACTCTGTAAAGTATATATATTTGTAAATCTGACTCTGATGACGTCAGTGCCTCACCAGCTATGAACCCTACCGCACGTCACTGATAGAGAGTGAGAGAGGAGCATGTACTGTATTACTATAAATCTGAACTGGTATATTTTCATCTGGTGCCATCAAAGCCATGTGGAAAAATCAGGATGGGAATTCCAGACTCTTACAGGCACCAGGACTGTTGCTCACAGCAGGGTGCCTTGCTATAAAACCAAACTTCCCACAGGCAGTCGTCCTCATTTCCCGTCACTTCAGAGGAGTGACAAATGGGAGAATTCTCGTCGTCCCCTGCTGAGCGGAGGATCTGACTGGGCTCGGAAAACTGCTGGCTGGATCGAAGCTAAGTCTGCAGTCTCACTTCTGACCCCATTTGCCATTACTGATGTAATTCAAGTATGTTTTATGGTTATAACAAACATTATCTCCACAACAGTTTTATGTGTTTGTGTTTATTGTGTCCGCTCATTACGACCAGAATAAAGCCAAAGCTTTTTACAATTAGTGCCGAATGTCCACTTGCCTAAATGCAATAAGCTTCCGGTAACTTCCGCTCTCCCCGGATACGCAACTACAGTTTGTTTCAAACATAAAGTTTGTTTTGTTTAGTCCACCATTGTTAGATAGTGCTATGAGCATTATTAGCACATTAATATGGAGTATTAATGTTCATTTAATGGTGTTCTAACTCAAGCTGATCAGAGGAAGGGAAGTTGCTAGAGGTGGAACTGAACTGATTGAATAACTGGCATGTGACAACAGGTTAAACTAAAACAGTTCAAGAACCAATCTGGAACACAAAATTAATGACAAGACCCAACCTATAATGGAACTCAAACTAAGAAGGACACAAGCTAAAATAGAAATCAAACAAGAACCCAAAACAGAAACTAAACTAAGGCAGGAACTCAAACTATGACAATAATGTATTGTTTAACTTAGGATTTGCATTGTGAATGGTTTGAAACACATACCAAATGTTGTTATAAATTAGCTAAGCTAATTTAAGGTCATTGCATAATTTTTAAAATGAACTTTGGTTCTTTAACTCAGATCTGCATATTTTTAAGAGAAAATAAATCCACAAAACAATGATGCAGTTTAAAATAATATTTGTAAAAATGTAATTGTTCATATTTTATAGCAACAAATATTTCAATGGAATGTGTTAAGAAATTGGTTATTACAATTTCAAATGGAAAGTAGTTACAATGATCTAAAGCTAGAGTTAAAGCTATGCAGCTTTTGTTTTTTAAAAGGCCATTCAAGAGAAACTGAGATTGAAGCCAAAAGGAAGAGCAACACATTTTTAAAATGAAATACAAAAACAACTAAAGTTACCAAGCCAGTTGGACAACTATGATAAAAGGTCGTGTTACATGATGTAGTTTAGAGAATCAACCAAAAAAAAAAATACAGAGCCTACAATCCTCAGTTTTTGTAACACCATGACAGAAAACTGTTACATATGCTCATAATAGTGACAAATATTTTTGCTCTTAACAAGGTTGTTAACTAAACCTACCGAAATTATGAAAGCTGCAATAAAATACATTTTAGTTAACTGAAATAAAAATAAAAACCTTGTCAAAAACCTGAATCTACACACACTGCACACAGTCGACACATATTGAATACATTCACAGAAACTAATGCACATCCAGGGAACACTGTTACAGAATGTGGTTAGTCAGAGTTGATGCTATATTTCAATCAGTAAATCCTCTCTACTAGCTTTAACTAAAACTACTTAACAAAATTAAGATTAAAGCAACTAAGGAACTATGTACACATAAAAGAACATAGTTGAAAACCATCATCATAAGAATGATTCAGTGAATCTTGGGTTCACTGCAGATCTAAGATAGAGAACCAAAGTCCATCTGAAGGAATATAGAATAAGGTTAAATTCGGTTGACTACTTTAGACCAACATTTGGTATATGTTCAACCCATTCACAATGCAAGGCCAGGTTAGTTAAAAAAATATTTAAAGAAATAAGATTTTGAAGGATTAATTCCTCAAAAATATCAAGTTCAGCATTTCCATTTGTTAAAATCACATTGGCACCTGTCCTCCACCAGCAATTATGAAAGTCTAACTTTATTATTCATTAAAACATTTTATTATAATTGTATTTGTGTAAACATTTTTGTAAATATTACTTCAACTTGTAATTTACTTCAATTTATAACATGGTCTGGGTGAATACTCGAGTCTGATTGGCTGTTGGGTGTCTGTTATAAAGTGATATAGGACACCTATTAAATAAATTCCGGTGAAATAGCCTGATTGTTCTAAATTATTGTGCTGGCTCAAACAGCAATACATTTGACAGTTGAAATTATAATTTCAAGTTTCTGTGTTTCATAAGTGACCAAGGTATAAGTGGGAAGTCCTGTAATTTCTGATAATGGACACCTTGTCGGACATTATCCCTTACATATATTAAATGCAAAAATAATATAATTTTATTAATCCTGATAATTATATTGTTATCCACCTCAATATTGGGAGAGACGATGTACATACAATTATGCACAGAACTTCTGGCTGAACAATGGTTTGTGGCAGAAGTTCCCGCCATAATTCGCACACGGCATTATGTGGGTTAGGAATGAAAAGCTGTCGGATCTTGTGGCGTTTGTGAAAAAGTCAGAATTTGCGGCGTTCAGCTCCGTCTCCATAATAACCGGCACGTGAGCTGTTGGTGGGTTAGTTGTTCGTGCTGGACTGAATTCATAAGTATTTCACATTTTGTTCTTTTATTGTTTCATGTATTATATATTAAAATCTTTATAGTTGATATAGCTGTGTTTTTAGTGAGGACCTGGAAGTCGTAAACTTTTATAGTTATAAATTTACATCTAATGAAAACCTTTTACAATGACGTCTATTACTTAGCACTGAAAAAAATGGTGTCCCATGGCTGTATCTGCTTTGGCGTAGCTGGCTGCCAGCAAAGCCCATTGGCTCATTCCTGTGGCTCCCAGGGGCTTCGGCTTTGTGGCTGTTAGGGGATTTCTCGGGACCCGTCTCTCCTCTTCCCTGGGATGGGGGAGTTTCCTTGTGTTGGTCCCTCTTGGGCACCCTCTGAGGGTCCCTTCGGACATCTGGGGTTCTGGTTCCCCTGGCGTCTGGTTCGGTGCTCTGGGGGTCGGGTCTTTGGCTTTTCACAACCAATAGTGAGCATTTTTCTCCTTGATAAACCTTACACACAGAAGTGCACTCTCACAAACACCTACAGGTGCTTGGATCCAGGTACTTATAGATTCACTTCTGTATAGAAAACTCCTATTATTATCTTCAACTGTCACGTTATACACTTTGTATTAAATAATACTCTATATTCCTCAATGATGGTATCAGGGCGTTGCTTGTTTGTACCTGTACTTTATCAGCTGTTTTTGCTGTTCTTTTTATATCTCTCTTTGTGAAGAACCAGACTCAGAGCATACTGTATTGCTCTCTCGCTTTTCTCTCCTCTTTCTCTTTCACCTTTTCTACCTTTTGGAATTTTGTCTCATCTGTTATTCTCCTTTTTTCCCCCTTTTCTACCTTCCTGTTTCAGTGTCCATTAAACATGGACTAGTCCCAGCATAAATTCTATCAAAGCTTCTTGCAAATAAAAATAAAGCATAGCACTATGGCAAATGCAGTACGGCTCCACTTGTGAAAGAAAAATCTGTTAAGCTCTTTATGGCATTAAGACAACAATTCTTTGCCACATTGCCAGAGAGGATAAACAAAAAAGAAGCTTGCTGTTCTCAAAGTACTGTATCCACATATGTTAATGGAAAGTTGAGTGGAAGGAAAAACAATGGTAAGCAACACGGAAAACTGCAACCTAGGCAAGATTGTGAATCAAAGCCCAAAGATGAATTTTAATATGTTTTACATGATATGGATTGCAGCGGCATGCTTCCCTCTGCTGACATGTTTTATAGCATTACTGATATCAGGATGTTTTAGGTGCCCACACTGTCAAAGTTCCAATACATGCTTTAATGACCATGTTCCTGAAGCAGGTATCATTGTGATTGATTGGTCAGCATCTGGCCTGACCTAAACCCCACAGAGAGTATTGTCAAGAAGAAGATCAGAGACAGAACAGGTTCAGTGAAGGCAAGCCAGCAATCTGGGCTTCCTTGAAACCATTGTTTGCAATATATTACATTGTCTTAATTTCCTAATTCACAGGATCAATACTGAAGGCTGCTTCTGCATGTCTTGTTCTGATTCCTGGAACAGTGAGTAGGTTTGATTCATATGAGCAAGGGTCACATGGTTTAACATTGCAGAAGATCCGAGATGTAGTTAGGGTTCTGACCAGAAAGTGCTTAGACCATTAATGAGATTTTAACTCTACTTTCAGAACTTGAGTAATATTATGATGTACCTTTGTAAGGACTTTAGGATCTAAAGGAGATACAACTGCCATTACACCCTTACTTTTCTCTTACACAAAACATACTTCTGGATCAGTGCTTCTGTGTTCTTTTTGTCTCTGCTCCTTCTTCTAAAAACCCATTCGGTTTAGGCAGATGGCTGTCCACACTGGTTCTGGTTCTGCTGGAGGTTCTCCTCCCTGTTAAAGGGGAGTTTTCCTCTCCACTGTCGCTTCATCCATGCTCAGTATGAGGGATTGCTGCAAAGCCATCAACAATGCAGACGGCTGTCCACTGTGGCTCTACGCTTGAATGCTGCTTGTATATAATACATAATTGTATAAAATAAACCTGTAATATTTGTGCTTAAATTACTTTTGTCTGCAGACAAACAGCAGTTTCCTATTAGGCTTGCGTCAAGAAATGAGTACACACATCAAAGTAAAAAGCCATTGTAATACAAACTCTTTGTCTTCTTATTATGCACGGCTTAATTTTGATACTGTTGGGTCACCACATAAAAAGTGTTTAGCTTATGAGAGAACATCTGGGCCCTGTTTCAGGAAGAATAGCCGGTCTACCCTGAGTAGAAAGCAGCTACTCTGAGTAGTTCTACTACTCGCTGCCATAATCAGCATTTTCCATTTGTAGAACAGTTGATATCAATCAGGTAACTAAACTCAAAGTCCAATCAACCGAGTTAGGTGTGAGCACGACCATGAAAGAAGCCAGATGGAATGCAGATAATGTGATTCACCAATGCAATAGCAGGAAATAAGACTAAACTCATGGTTAGCCCAACAACTCTGCTTGGTAGCAGCACTCTTTGGGTTGTTTCACAGTGTAATTTGTTGTCATAATTTGACTCAGAGTAATGGCTTCTGAGGTTTCTGAAACAGAAAAGGCAGGGTATGCAGTAATTTACCACAGAAATTACTCTAAATATCTACTAACCCAGCTTTGTGAAACGGTAACCTGACTCTTGCCAGATGGATTTTGTTCCACCACCTGTCCGTCCTCTTTTCTGATATGCTTCTTCAACCACTCACATCGAATCCCACATCAAAACTGAAACCGTGTTTTCCACTAACAAGGGCCTTCAAAGCCATTCTCTGCTGTTTTTTACAGAGTTAATATTTTGTAGTTTGGGCAACACTGATTAATTAGCAGCATCAATGTGACAAGATTGCTCTAATAAAAACGGGGAACATCTCTGTTGGAGGGTTTGGTTTGTTTTGCCCTAACTGCAACGGCGACAGGGCAGGGAAGGCGCATTCGGCTGAGCAATTCTACTACGGGACAGTGTCAGGAATAGGTAAATACCATTAAACTTTTTCACTCCATCATGATACAGTGAAAACGGGGACATTTCCAGGATAGCTTTTGCCAGGGTCAGGTCATCCACAACAGGCACTCGGGGGCGTCTGATCACCCCTGCTTCCTCACTGCGAGCCTCCATTGTTGTTTGAATCCAAACAGTTTCTTCTCTGATTCATATGTATGAAAATTTTGCCAGGCGATCCTGATTGGTTCGCCCATTTTATGTGGTATTGAAATCCTTCTCAATGGCAGTGATTCCTGATGGATCTGTGGAGCTCTGTGGAACTAAATCCATCTGACGAGTCAGTTTAGTGAAACGGGCCCCTGAGAAGCTGATAATGATGGGGAAAAAAAAAAGCAGCCCTGAGGAAACCTACTAAAACATCAAAGAAATCTATGTTACTCTGAATAGGGTAAAAAATTATAATATATGAAGCAAACAACTCTTAGGAAGAAAATATTTATTTCAACAAATGATAATATTATGTATAAAAAATAAGAACAAAACCTTTGACAGACCAAAAGATCAGCTCAACTTTAGCTGCTAAAAAAGATTCCAGGTACTAAATGAGAAAAGCTAACGGTATATCTGTCCACAAATTTAACCCGAGCGAGAATGTAGAACCTTGCATTAAAAATACATTTTCCAAAGACAAAGTAGGGCTAGACGATAATTCAATAACAATATATATTGATCGATAGACGTATATCAATGATAGAACAAAAAAGGTCAATAAGAGTTTTCCTTCCTTTTGCATTTTAAACATGTATGTTAATATTACAGTCATTACATCCTCCTTTCAACCAATCACAACGCAGACCCTGGAAAGCCCTGTCACTAAGCTCCGCCCCCTTTAAAGGATTCAGAGTGCATGCGTTCTTTTTTCTTTTTTAAAAACTTGCAATTTTGGTAAAAAGTTGGTTGAATAAAGGGTTGAGTTTGAATTCAGTGTTTGTGTGTTTTATATCTATAAATAGGTTGCTAAGCAACAGCATAAAATGGCCAGGGCTGCACTTAAAACATATGTTTTGAATTTGTTGATAATAATCGATATCGATCAATATGAGTTTTATTTTATCAATACGTTTTTTTTTTCTATATCACCAAGCCCTAAGACAAAGGCTTTTGTTTTCTCCCTTCAACAGCAACTCTACGGTGTTTTAGTTTATGAAAAGTGATTTAACTCTGCATACATTCTTTAACAGTCACCTTCATGTGATTAGTTTCATCTGCTCTGAACTGAAACCGTCAGTAGATTAAACAAGTTTGACTTGAACTGGATCTATGGTTCGATAAACAGCTTTTGGCAAAGATAGAAATTTGGTTTCACTTAATACAAGGTGGGTTAATTCCTTCTAATGTGATGTAGTATTAAAAAAATCAACATTTCATAGAAAGAATTTATAATTAATTCAAACACCAGGCAATGGATTGTTCATCAGGTCTCTGAAATCAGTTCAAAGCGAGTCTCGTCAGCTGAAAGGTCAGAGAGAGTGGTGGTAAATTCCCTTATCAAATACAACATTCAAAAATGGATGAAGGCATCAATAATATATTATCTCAAACACAAAATCCAAGTCACTTACCTCTGTTCCTTTTATAGACCACATATCCAGCAGCAGCAATGATGGAAACCAGAACAAAAGTAATCACAGCAGCTATGATTGGGATGGTAATGTTACTATGCCTCTCTGGTAAACAAAAACAGAACAAAATAAAAGTTTGTTATTACATCTTTGCAAATCTTTTGCATTTATCTAATTCTATCTAATAAATTCTGATGATAAAATCTGAGCTTTCGCAAAACTTAAGCAAGTTTTTAATTTCTGTGAGCTAACACTATGGAACACCCTTCCACAGGTATTATGAGAATCTTAAAATATTATACATCTTTTAAAAGTAATGATGTGACTTTGTCACAGTATGTAGGCAAGTGTAATCCCATTTGTATTATTTGTGTATATGTGTGCATATAAATATGTGTGGATATATGCAGGGGTGGTGCCAGCTATTTGGGTGCCCTAAGCACATTTATTAATATTCAATATATTATCACTATTCAATTCAATTCAATTTTATGTATATATATGTTTACAACACGTCATCTCAAGGCACTTTACAAAGTCAAATTCAACCAAATCATACAGGCAGATTGGTCATAAAGTTTCCTCTCTAAGGAAACCCAGCAGGTTGCATCAAGTCTCTCCAAGCAGCATTCACTCCTCCTGAAAGAGCGTAGAGCCACAGTGGACAGTCGTCTGCATTGCTGATGGCTTTGCAGCAATCCCTCATACTGAGCATGCATGAAGCGACAGTGGAGAGGAAAACTCCCCTTTAACAGGGAGGAAAACCTCCATCAGAACCAGAACCAGGCTCAGTGTGAACGCTTATCTGCCTCGACCCACTGGGGCTTAGAGAAAACAGAGCAGAGACACAGAAAGCACAGAAGCACACATTGATCCAGGAGTACTTCCTATGGTAGATGGTAATAGAGGATGATCTGTCTCCCCTGATGATGTCACAGCTAACAGAACGCCAGACCAGGTGTACCTACTATGAAGAGAAAAATGAGAGTGAACCAAAAGTTAAAAGTTGAAATTACAAGAAACAATACAAATACAATGCAATACAACAATACAATACAAACAGTAGGAAAACTCAGCAGAGAGGGAAAAATCTCAAAAAGGAAAGTTTTAAGCCTGGTCTTAAAAGTAGACGGGTGTCTGCCTCACGGACCAAAACTGGGAGTTTGTTCCACAGGAGAGGAGCCTGATACCTAAAGGATCTGCCTCCCATTCTACTTTTAGAGACTCTAGGAACCACCAGCAGACCTGCAGTCTGAGAGTAAGGATAAGGATTACTTTATTAATCCCCAAGAGGGAAATTGAGTTGCCATTGACATATAAAAAACACTTATTATACAGACAAAAATTACTCACAATGGACTCCGCTATAGACCACAACAAAAGAGCCACATCATTTTAATATAATGAAGTACTCTGTTAGAAACATATGGGGTAATCAGATCTCTGATGTATGAAGAAGTTTGATTGTTAGGGGTTCCTATACTTTCAGCTCAGAGTTGCATGCATTCCTAGTTTGCATGCAGTTAAACCAGTGCCGGCCCAAGCCTCTTGAGGGCCCGATGCAGAATTTTTTGGGGAGGCCCTCCTCCCACCATGCAGAATCACCTATGCTAGAAGATTATTGACACAAATATCACGCTACAATGTTATAGCGAATATTTTAAATGAATACAGTGATTATACAGTGATTTACAATTATGTATTAATATAAAATAAATAAATGATACTTAAAATACTTTGCTCTTTTATTAAAACATATTAAATAAATTGTTTTCTCTTGATTCATTCATTGATTTATATCACTTGTTTAAGTTATTAAAATTAAGAGTAGTTAAAATTGGGGTGCCTCCCGATGGCCCCAAGTGGCTGCTTAGTTCGCTTTGCCTCGGGCCAGCCCTGAGTGAAACTCAAACTTCCTCCAGGAGAGAGAGTGCGCAGAGTCAAGACATATTTTTACCTGCTTTGGTAAAAATATCTGTTTTGTAAAAGCATAAAGTTTCTGAGGATGGCTACACTAAAGGCTGCCACAGAGTCAGGAGCACTGAGCCCCTAATAGCCATGTAGATGCCGGGTGGAGTCTATCCTGTTGGGGGAACATGGGCCGTGGATTAAAGCAATAAATGCTTAAATGACCAAGTAAACGTTTTTAGTACTCCAAAATACTAACAATCCAGAGTCTAGACCAGAAAAGGCATTTTTCCAACTATAAGGCGCACTTAAAATCTTTAGATTTTCTAAAAGATTGATGGTGCGATTTATAATCCTGTGCCTCTTGTATATGATTACTGTCTGTTAAAATGTGTAAGTATGACTTCACAAGTGTAAAGTCAAACTAAACAGAACCATAACTATGACAGCCTTGCTTCTTTTGATTTTTGTTTGTGTGTGTGTGTGTGTGTGTGTGTGTGTGTGTGTGTGTGTGTGTGTGTGTGTGTGTGTGTGTGTGTGTGTGTCTGTGTCTGTCTGTCTGTCTGTCTGTCTGTCTGTCTGTCTGTCTGTCTGTCTGTCTGTCTGTCGGTCATGGCCAATGGCCGAACACACTGAGAGTGGCTCCAGTGAATGTTTCTTCCTGATGGTATGATAGAATTGACTTTGTAAACTGCCTTGAGATAACATATCATGTGAATTGGTGCCATATAAATACAATTAATTAAATTGGATGGGCTACATAATAGCGTGATCTACAGCTCTCACTGGAGCGGTTCGCAGCCGAGTGCGAAGCGGCCGGGATGAAAATCAGTGCCTCCAAATCCGAGACCATGGTCTTGAACCGGAAAAGGGTAGAGTGCCTTCTCCGGGTTGGGGAGGATGTGCTGCCCCTAGTGGAGGAGTTCAAGTATCTTGGGGTCTTGTTCACGAATGAGGGGAAGATGGAGCGGGAGATCGACAGGCGGATTGGTGCAGCGTCTGCTGTGAAGCGGACGCTGTACCGATCCGTTGTGGTGAAGAGAGAGCTGAGCCAAAAGGCGAAGCTCTCGATTTACCGGTCGATCTACGTTCCTACCCTCATCTATGGTCACGAGCTTTGGGTCGTGACCGAAAGAACGAGATCCCGGATACAAGCGGCTGAAATGAGTTTTCTCCGTAGTGTGTCTGGGCTCTCCCTTAGAGATAGGGTGAGGAGCTCAGTCATCCGGGGAGGACTCAGAGTAGAGCCGCTGCTCCTCCACGTCGAGAGGAGCCAGTTGAGGTGGCTCGGGCATCTGGTCAGGATGCCTCCTGGACGCCTCCCTGGTGAGGTGTTCCAGGCACGTCCCACCGGGAGGAGGCCCAGGGGAAGACCCAGGACACGCTGGAGGGACTATGTCTCTCTGCTGGCCTGGGAACGCCTTGGGATTCCTCCTGAGGAGCGGAAGAAGACGGACGGACGGACGGACGGACGGACGGACGGACGGACGGACGGGCTGCATAATGGCACAGTTGGTAGCACCATGCTGCAAGAAGGCCCTGGGAACTTTGCTTACAATCTTTCTGCATGGAGTTAAGATGTTCTTATGCATGTGTTGGTTTTCTCCAAGTACTCTCATTTCCTCCCAATTTCCAATAACATGACTTTTAGATTTAGAAGTAAAAATACACAAAAAGTATCAGGCACATCATTTGGCTTACCTCTGTTGGTTCTTATAACTGCTTTATCCAGTTTAACAATTTCTTCTTTGTCATGAAGCTGAAACACACAGTCGTACCTCCTCCAGTCTTCAGGACTGATTGAGGAAATGTTCAGGTAAACCCTCATCTGGAAGGTCCCATCATCGTTTGGAAGGATCTCTCCATGATCCACATTCTCATGAATTTCCTCTCCATCTTTCCTCCAGAACATCAGGGCTCTCCTGGGATAGAAACCTGTAGCGTGGCAGCTGACAGGAGAGGGAGGAGACTTCTGCAGCAGAGACAAGGAAGGATGCTCTGTGTAGAAATGAGAAAATCAGGGGGAAACAAATAGGTCAATGGAGTCAGAAAGGGTTGATATAAAAACAGATTAGGGCCACCAGTTAATGGGAAATGATTGGATGAGGATGATTTAAAAATAAAATGACAAAAAATAAAACTTCCATTCACATACAGATCAAGCCAGGTAGTCACACTGTAAGAGATAAAAAATTGTTTCCTACATGTTTGCCATTAAATCATACTAAATGTTTCATGTTTCAGGTCAGTTAGGATTAACAAACCTATTTTGTGTTGCTCCATGCCAGAATGACAAAGAGGACTTCCCAGATTGTTTTTATTTCAAATTTAAAAATTTCCATAGAATATAAACAAAGGATATCATTGAGTAATATCAAATGATTTTAGAGGCCCCAATGGAAGAGAAATTTGACTCATGCTCTGAATCCTGTAAACCTAAGAGGAATATGTTGCTAAACTGATTTTATGAATTGCTACTAACTCTTAATAACTCAGTATGGATTCCCCACATGATCTTAACATTAGTTTAAAGAAGCATGTCACATTAAACAGAGAGTAAATTCTTGGAATTTTAACATCCCAACCTCCCAGCCATAATAAAATCACTTTAATTTTATCTTATAATATAATTACCTGTTCTCAGCAGAATGCTCTTCCCTTTTATCAAAGATCTCTTAAGCCAATCAGGGCAAGCCTGGGTAATAAACATTTTGTTCTTCATCAATCTAACTTTATTCAGGTCCCATGCAAGAATCATTGGGGTGGCTTGTGGTTGTAGAGCAATCCATTTCGGAGTCTCTAAATCCAGAGCAATAAAGTCTTCTCCATTATAACCGAACCGCATAGCACCATCACCTCTCTGAGTCTCCTCATCCCAGTAACAGGAGGACATCAGCTGAAAAACATGGACTCCTGACACAGAATAGAGGGAAAAATGAAACAGATAAACAACACAGTTATTAACAATATTAAGGCAAGGCATATTCATTTGTACAGCACATTTTAGTTCAAGGTCAACGCAAAGTGCTTTATATGATTCAAACATAGGAAAATAAAAACTGAATAAAAGCAATACGGAATAAAATGTAGAAATGAAATTAAAGCAAATAATGATTTGAAAAACAGTTGGATTACAAATTTAAACTAATGATGTTTCAGTAAACACTTTAACTAGGACAGTCAAAGGTAATCCTAAACAAATGTGTTTTTAATCTTGATTTAAATGAACTCAGGCTTTCCGGACTTTTACAGTTTTCTGGGAGTTTGTTCCAGATTAGTGGAGCGTGTTTGGTTCTGGTTCTAGGTATGTGCCGTAGGCTGGAGTGTGAATAACATGTTTATAATTTACAATACAATGTTGTTGCTGCAATCACTTATTTTCCTCTCGCAGCTCCGCTTTCTGACGGCTGCTGCTGCCGCTCTGTCTGGCGTCTGGAGTGTGAGATTTCAATTTCATTCATACTGGGATACTGCGGTTATTACGATTAATACTAGGCTACGAAACTAATCCCAATTAAAAAAACAAAATATTATCGGCACTAAAATAGGTGAAAGCTGAGTGCTGTTCTGTAAAGAAGCAGGAGAGACTGTTTTTATTTGTGGAACTTGAGAAATGTAAGTAACCAACGTTAGCATCTCAAAATAGTTTTAATTCTGAAGTGTATTGCATTTTATCAACAAAACCCTAATCTCTTTTATAGACCTAAATATTCTGTGCCAGGCAGGAGTTCTGAAGACTGCTGGAAAGATGGAAAAGCAAAGACTGTAGGCTATTAAAAATTCAGATTCTTAGCCACAGCTGTCTGAAAGAGAAAAGGTGAGGGGTTCCCTTTTACCAATATTTCATTGCTATTATTGATTCAATTTTTGTCGACCCTTTTAGGCAGTTCTGGTATAGATAGCGGGTATTTCTTTTACATCATGTACAGTAAAACACTAGATGGCGCCTAAATAACTGCTTAATTTTAGTTCAGACTTTTGCTTAGATGTAAAAGCATAATTAGGGTTCCACATTATAATAGTGCTATTTATTTGACTATTTCTACTTCTAGAATTTGGGTAAAGACAATTACAAACAGAAGAACATTATTTGCATTGGTTTTGTTGTACATAAATTTCCACTCTGTCCATTAGTAAATTAGTACAAACCAAGGGCGGACCTACACATTTCTCATTATCAGGGGCTTAGTCCATTAAATATTTCATCATTACTGTCATGATATTTTTCTAGGACCAGGACGGAACATCTGAGCTGAGGACTTGAGACCAGAACGTCTGAGCCGTGGACTTGAGACCAGAACGTCTGAGCCGTGGACTTGATACCAGAACAGCTCACCAGGAGAAGAGAACAGGAGTGGGAACAGAGCTGAGCTGGATCTAGGCTGAGACTGGAACAAAAACAAAGGTGACGGAAAGTCTATTGGCTGTCTGTAACAAAAACTGAGCTGACAAGGATTCTGGCAGAGACGGAGCGGGAGTGAACACTATGGACCGGCGACGAAAACAGAATGAGGTGAGTCTTATAAAGAGGTGAACACAGGTGGCAACAGATCAGGGGTAATTGCAGCCTGACAAGTGACGGGAATGAAAACTAATTAGTGTCCAGAGGTGTGACTAAAGCTGAGCGAGGGAGAGCTAAGTGAACTACAAAATAACAAAGAAGCCAGACAAAACTTAAACCATGACAATTACGAGGGTAATTTGGTACACCAAAAAATAAGAAGTTATTTAATTTGTTGATGTGATCACAACATTTATTTAATATAGGCCTTTACATATCTTAAAGTTTAATCTGCTGTTCTTTAATAGTTTTACTGGTATATACCAATAGTATATTAAAATGTTCTCATTTCAATGATGAAATGAACAACCACTCATGTACAATTCAATCTTGGTGTGACCAATCTTACTCATAGTACAGTATTGGGTCCTCCATGCCACTTATGTATTAACATTTATTTCACATTTAAACATTGACAAGTCACTATTGTTAAGAAAATAATTAGTTGTCTGAGAGGATGTAGGTAAGAAGAAGCTGTTATCTACACTTCAGATGTATAATGTAAGAAATGTGTTTGGAATGCTAAGATAAATTACATGAAATGGGCTAAAGAGAGTAACTACAGCCCAGTTGCACATTTTTTTAATCCATCCATCCGTTTTCCAAACCGCTTTATCCCTCATGGGGTCACGGGGGTTGCTGGTGCCTATCTCCAGCGTTCACTGGGCGAGAGGCGGGGTTCACCCTGGACAGGTCGCCAGTCTGTCGCAGGGCAACACAGAGACAAACAGGACAAACAACCATTCTCACACACACACGCACACCTAAGGACAATTTGGAGAAGCCAATTAACCTAACAGTCATGTTTTTGGTCTGTGGGAGGAAGCCGGAGTACCCGGAGAAAACCCACACATGCACAGGGAGAACATGCAAACTCCATGCAGAAAGATCCAGGGGTGTACTTGAACCCAGGACCTTCTTGCTGCAAGACAACAGCGCTACCCACTGCGCCACTGTGCAGCCCATTTTTTTTTAATATTGAAGTTAATACTTTAAATACTGTCAATGTCAGTTACACCTCTAGTTCCAGTGCAGATGTAAATACAATAAATGTATTTGCCGTCCCGTAAACTTACTTCCGGCGGCGCCCCTGGCGGCAGCAGCCGAACACAGCTCTGCACCAACTCGCGGACTTTTTGCATAAAAATGCATAAAAATGCCGCCAAACTCGCTGGAAACCACTCATCTACCCAGCCGATCAGTACTTGACCGCGAGCGCCTGTTGGAGTTACGATCAAGTTGTGTTTTTGGACTTTTAAATACCACGCTCGACTGCTTACGTGACTGTGGCGTCCTACGGAGACCAGCCCCGGAGGCCTGTGAAGCGGCGGCCTCGACGAGCAGCTCACGCCGGAGGAGAGCGACGCGGAAGCGGTGTAGCCGGCCGAAGAAGCGCGGGTGCCGAGAAGGCTTAGCAGCGAGGCTAAAGGCTAACCCATTCAGACCGCCGCTACCATCCATCTGGCTTTCCAACGTTCGCTCACTGGACAACAAAATGGACCATTTACAACTCGAGCTCTCTACAAAGAGGGAGTTCAGGGACTGCTGCGCTCTCATTCTGACCGAAACATGGCTTTCATCATCAATCCCAGACAACGCCGTTAGCCTGGAGGGGCTAGCTACTTTCCGCGCCGACAGACAGACAGAACTCTGCGGTAAGTCCCGAGGAGGCGGACTCTGCGTTTACACCAATAACACCTGGTGTAAAAATGCTAGATTAGTCACAAGTCTCTGCTCTCCGGACATTGAGCTTATGATTATTAGCTGCAGACCTTTTTATCTGCCTAGAGAGTTCACTGTTGTTATCATCGCAGCGGTTTACGTCCCTCCCAGCGCAAACACAACAGAGGCTATGACTGTTCTCTATCGGACTATCTCTGAGCTGCAATCTGCACACACAGAGGGTGTTTTCATCATTGCTGGGGATTTTAACCAGGCAAATATGAAAACTGTTCTCCCTCATTTTTACCAACATGTGGATTTTGCAACTCGGGGAGAGAACACTCTAGACTTAGTCTACACAAACATTAAAGGAGCATTCAGAGCAGCCCCCCGCCCACACCTGGGCTCTTCAGACCACCTTTCTGTGATGCTATTCCCAGCATACAGGGCCCTGCTGATCAGAGCAAAACCAACAGCGAGGCAGGTGAGGGTGTGGACTGAGGGAGCAATGGAGGCGCTCCAGGACTGTTTTGAGTGCTCTGACTGGAACATGTTCAAAGCTGCAGCAACTTATGAGGACAAGATCAACATTGATGAGTACGCCATGACTGTGTCAGCCTACATCAACAAATGCATTGAGGACGTCAGCACCACCAAGACCATCATCACCCGAGCCAACCAACGACCCTGGATTACTGCGGAGGTCCGTCAAGCGCTAAAAGCACGGAACTCAGCCTTCAAGTCTGGTGACAAGGAGGCACTGAGGACAGCGAGAGCCAACCTGAACCGTGCCATCAGGCTAGCAAAGCGGAACCACAGTCAGAAAATCCAGGAGCTTTTCCATGACGCCAGCAACACCAGGAACATGTGGAAAGGCATCCGGGCGATCACTGAATACAACACGCCCTCCCCCCCGGTGGGTGAAGTTGATGCTGACTTCCTCAATGGACTAAATAACTTCTTTGGGAGGTTCGAGGCACTAAACAGCACTCCAGCAGTGAAAGCTGTTCCCCATCAGGAAGAGGAGGTCCTCTGCCTTGACACCGCCGACGTGTGGAAGACTCTGAGGAGAGTCAACCCGCGTAAGGCCCCAGGCCCCGACAACATACCTGGGCGGGTGCTCAAGGAGTGTGCAGGTCAGCTGGCTGGTGTCCTCACAGACATTTTTAACACCTCGCTGGACCAAGCCATAGTGCCAGCATGCTTCAAGTCTGCCTCCATCATTCCGGTGCCAAAGAAACCTCAAGTCACCTGTTTCAACGACTACCGGCCTGTTGCACTGACTCCCATCATGATGAAGTGCTTTGAAAGGCTGATAAAGGAACACATCGTCTCCAGTCTCCCATCAACACTCGACCCGTTCCAGTTTGCCTACCGACGGAACCGCTCCACTGAGGACGCCATCTCCTCTGCTCTTCACCTGAGCCTGGCACACCTGGAGGAGAAGAACACGCACGTGCGGATGCTGTTCCTGGACTTCAGTTCAGCGTTCAACACCATCATCCCACAACATCTGGTGGGAAAACTGGAGCATCTGGGCTTCAGCACACCCCTTCGCCACTGGCTGCTAGACTTCCTCACCAACAGACCTCAGTCAGTCCGTGTCGGACAGAACACCTCTGATGTCGTCACCCTCAGCACGGGCTCCCCTCAGGGCTGCGTCCTGAGCCCCCTGCTGTTCACCCTGATGACACACGACTGCGTCCCCAGGTTCACCACCAATCACATCGTGAAGTTTGCAGACGACACAACGGTGGTGGGCCTGATCAGAGACGACAACGACCAGGACTACAGAGAGGAGGTGGAGCAGCTGGTGGGTTGGTGCAGAGACAACAGCCTGATCCTGAACGTGGAGAAGACGAAGGAGATCATCGTCGACTTCAGGAAAAACCGGCCTCACCATGCTCCACTGCTCATCAACAGCTCAGCTGTGGAGGTGGTCAGCAGCACCAAGTTCCTGGGGGTGCACATCACGAACAACCTCACCTGGACTGTGAACACCACGTCACTGGTGAAGAAGGCACAGAAAAGACTGTACTTCCTGCGAAGGATGAGGAGAGCCCGCCTGCCCCCGCCCATCCTCACGACCTTCTACAGAAGCACCATAGAGAGCATTCTGACCAGCTGTCTCTCTGTGTGGTGTGGAGGCTGCAGTGCCTCCGACTGGAAGAACGTGAGGAGAGTGGTGAGGACAGCAGAAGGGATCATCGGGGCTCCTCTTCCCTCCATTAAAGACATTTCATCGCAGCGCTGTGTGTCTCGAGCCCGTAACATCATCAGGGACCCCTCACACCCCCACCATGGACTATTCTCCCTGCTGCCCTCTGGAAAGAGGTTCCGCAGCATCCGCTGCAGGTCCACTAGGTTCAGCAAAAGCTTCTTCCCTGCTGCCATCAGACTGTTGAACTGCTGAAGTACAAAAGTGTACCACACTAGATTCGCTGATTTGCACATTTGAACATTTGCACATTGTATCGTATCCTGAAAAATTGAGGCTGCACCTTAACCGGAAACGCACTGCAAAACTGTGTACAATGCAACTGTCTACTTTTAAATCACTGCTGCACCCTACTGCATATTTGTCTACATTTGGTTTACATTGTTTACATTTCAACTGCCTACTGTTCACTGCTGCACTTTATCCGGAAGCAAATTGAAATTTATCCTGTAAGTGACTGCGATTGATCACTGCACTTTATCCTGTACTGTAATTCACTGCAAGGTATCCTGTAGAGTTACTGCAATATTTCTGAGCTGTGTGAAAACGAAATTTCGTTCTTTATGCACTCTGTGTATACAAAATGACAATAAAGAAAGTCTAAGTCTAAGTCTAAGTCTAAGTCTAAATGTATAATTTTGCTGTGTTTTATGATACAGAGAGAGTATGTTGGATAAAACAATAAGGGTGGGGTTTACCTCTGTGCATTTCTATAGCTTCAAAAGAAAATACAGGATAAATCTACAGACAACAGACAGATTTTGACTATATTTGGTTAAATGGGTATGTATTTACTGTCTGTCTCTGTTGGTGGTAAGTTCAAATGCAAACTTTTTCAAAGTGGAAAAAAGTCCCAGTTCGACATTTATCAGAGCCAGTGATGCTTTAAATATTGATAAAAAGCATCTAGTGTGGTAAATTTGTATGAATGTAGCAAAAAGTGCTGCTTTTCTCTTTAGAACAGGTGAAAGGCGCCCTGACCGTCCTGTTAAGCATCAATAAAATAGGAGCATGCATATTGCATAGGACCAATGACATCAGACCAATGAAGCTTTGGACCAATAGTGTCTCTAGCAAAGTTCAAATCAAACCTATACCCTTGCCCACATGTGATTTTTGTCGTCTCTGATGTAAAGTTACATGAACGTTCCTGTCCTTTAAATAGGATTTAAACCAGCACGGAAACCTGACTGGAAAACATCAAAACAGCTGGTCATATTTAAGATGGGAATTAATATTGAAACACAGCTTTTTCAATAATCTTACTGATAAAGGGGAGGTTTGAGATGGGCCTGTAGTTCTGCAATAGTAACTTGTTCAAATTGTTATTTTCCAACAGTTGTTTGATAGTTGCTGTTTTTAGAGACTGGGGGAATAAACCTGACAGAAGGGACGTGCTAATTATCTGATTAATCAAATAATAACATCTTAAAAGTCTTAAAAGTAGACACTCAGTCTACTTCTAAGACTAATCTTACACTGCAAAAACGGATCTAAAAATAAGTCAAATGTTCTTTAAGTTAGTATATTTATCCTTGATTTAAGCAAGTAAATATGATTATCTGTCAATGGAATGAGCATTTTCACCCCTAAAATAAGATAATTAGACATCCTGCACTTGAAATAAGATGATGGAGATGAATTGTTCCTATTTTAAGTGCAAAAATCTTATTCCATTGGCAAATCATCTTATTTACCTGCTCAAATCAAGGACAGATACTCTAATTTTAAGGACATTTTACTTATTTCTAGTTCTGTTTTTGCAGTGTAAAACTATCCTTTTTGACAAAGGACGACACCAGGGTCTATTTTTCTCACTCTACCGAGTTCTACTGTTCTCTAGTTTTGCATTGCTTGTCTTCATTTCAGCTTTTAACTTTTTTGTTCTCTCTTTTTTTTCTTAATAGTAGGTACACCTGGTCTGGCGTTCTATTAGCTATGACATCATCCAGGGAAGACAGATCACCTGCTACTACCATCTAATGTAGAACAGATTACTAGATCAATGTGTGCTTCTGTGTTTTTTTCTCTGTCTTGTTGTGTCTCTGCTCTGTCTTCTGTAACCCCCAGTCGGTCAAGGCAGATGACCGTTCATACTGAGCCCGGTTCTGCTTGAGGTTTTTTTCTTCCCGTTAATGGGGAGGTTTTTTTTCCACTGTCGCTCCATGCTTGCTCAGTATGAGGGATTGCTGCAAAGCCATGGACAATGCAGACGACTCTCCCTGTGGCTCTACGGTTCCCCAGGAGTGAATGCTGCTTGTCGGGACTTTGATGCAATCAACTGGGTTCCCTTATATAGGAAATATTTGACCAATCTGTTTAATATGATTGAACTTCACTTTGGAAAGTGCCTTGAGATGACATGTTTCATGAATTGGCGCTATATAAATACAATTGAATGGAATTGACTTGAATTGAATTGGATTGAATTGAATTTAATTTAATTTAATACAAATTTTACCCACCATAATATTTAACTCTGAGCATTCATATTAGCGGTTGTAGAAATTAGCCTAGTTATTTGTTGATCTCTCTGGAGTTTTGTCTGATATTGATTGGACCGTAAAGTGATGAAAATTATGCTGCCATCCTAGCTAGATTTCACTAGTCTGTATTACTATTTGTAGCAGATTGCTACTTTGGGTTTAATTGGGTACAGCCACTATTTATTGCATCTCTAAAAATAATTTTGATAAATAACAAATTTGAGAATTATAGTCTATTAAATAAATTCATTATGATAATTTCCTTATTTCTAAGGATCCATAGGTAACATTTAGGGATAGCCTACTTGAATAAAAAAAAAATGCCTAAAATCACTGTCATTTTAATTTAAATTAAGAAATCTAACCACTGTATTCATATAATCACTTTCATTAATAAATACTTAAATAATTTGAGTTTAATAGGGAACAAATAGACAAATAAACAAAATGAGATCAACTGTACCTTCTGTTTTTTTAAAAATATCCTTTAAAATGGAGAGCCTGACTTTATTTCCGTTCAGCTGACGTTCAAAGCACTCCCCTTCAAACCACTTTGACAGCTCAGGGTCGTCATGAAGAACTTTCTTCAACCAGTCATAGTTGATCTTTAGTGTCTTGTTGCTGCCGTCACAAAATCCGATTGAATTATCATCAATCGTAACAGAAACTTCCATCTCCGGAAAGTCTGAGAGTCCCGAAGATGCGGTGGTCATAAACCGCAGAGAGTGTTTCTCTATGGAGAGATGAAATGCCACCGAATCACTCAACTATATCCAAAATTCCTGATAAACTAAAACATCGCTATTCAAAGACTTTGTGAGGCAATATGACTCTCACGCAGAAGCTTGTAATATGACATGTAAAGATGAGAGCTGAAGTTGGATGTTACCTGCTGATGAAGCCTTACAGAAGAGATAAAACAACAATAACTTGATCATCTTTCTCTGTCATTCAAAACAGCCGATGAGTAACTTGTCTGTGTCAGGAGTGCAGCCACGTCTTGTTCCTGTGGGCGTGTGTGACTCAAGACGCGACTTGTGCATTTTAGTTCCTCTTATTTTCTCTGATTATCGCACATCTGCTGCAACCAAAACACCACCTTCCTGAGTCCGTAAATGAAAATAGTTGTTCGCTCTTTTCTAAAATACTTTTTTTAGATTCCATGTCAGGTATGCAGTTCTGTGCTGTGGAGGTGTGGCTCGTTCTTACCTTTCCTCTCCAGCAGTGTGTGTCAGGTGGACGATCCAATAGTATGTGTCTGCAGACC
The DNA here is from genome assembly GCF_011125445.2 of Fundulus heteroclitus. Lineage (NCBI taxonomy): Eukaryota > Metazoa > Chordata > Actinopteri > Cyprinodontiformes > Fundulidae > Fundulus > Fundulus heteroclitus. The sequence continues at coordinate 1,253,605 of NW_023397252.1, read as the reverse complement.
CGGAGACCGCTGTTTTAGAAGAGCAGTTCTAGACCTTATGATGCGGAACCTTTAAAAGTTTATTAAAACACTAATTTTAATTGTTGAGACATCTCCTGCACCCCCATACCAAATAGTTTGAAAGTGTATTACATAAATCACTAAATAGTGATAATGGATAAAAGATTGTTAAACATTCATTCTTTATCCTTACATACACAAACATAGATTTTGTGTGTTTGTGTGAACATTCAAACACTTCAGCTGATGGCAAGAAAGTCTGGTAGCTTTGAGTTTCCAGCCTTTGTGTCTCTTTCTGCTATCAATCATCATAAGAAGTGTCAATCTGTGCCACAGACCGATAATATATAGGTGAAGACAGTCTATGTAATCATAATTAAAATTCAGCAAACGTTTTTAATCAAACATGCATACACATCATTTACATGTAGTCTCATTTGCAGCTATTACTACAATTTGAAGTTCTCTATGATGTGATTGCCAGGATACACACCAAAAATCCTGACGTACTTTGTATTATAGTAACATCACTTCATCAAATAAAACATGACTTCAGACGTATCCCTGATGGCTTTAGAAGGATGTGGTGGAGACACAGCAATCTCAGGTCATCTGCTTCATGGCACCTTGCTGGATCAGAACATGGTGGACGGCTCCTCTGTTCATTGCAGGACAGAGAGCTTTTGAAGATCCTTCATACCTGCAGTAATCAGGCTTCCTTTCTATCCTTCTTAAAATCAAAATGTAAAATTCAAATGAAGTTTGTTGGGTACCTTAAAAACTTTTAATACACTGGCTGAAACCTCCATCTATCCATCGTCTTCCTCTTATCCGGGGTCGGGTCGCGGGGGTAGCAGCTTCAGTAGGGAGGCCCAGACGTCCCTCTCCCCGGCCACTTGGGCCAGCTCCTCAGGAGGAACCCCAAGGCGTTCCCAGGCCAGCAGAGAGACATAGTCCCTCCAGCGTGTCCTGGGTCTTCCCCTGAGCCTCCTCCCGGTGGGACGTGCACGGAACACCTCACCAGGGAGGCGTCCAGGAGGCATCCTGACCAGATGCCCGAGCCACCTCAACTGGCTCCTCTGGACGTGGAGGAGCAGCGGCTCTACTCTGAGTCCTCCCCGGATGACTGAGCTCCTCACCCTATCTCTAAGGGAGAGCCCAGACACACTACGGAGAATTCACAAAGAGTCCTAATGCTAAAAGTACCTCTTAGTGACGGCATTTTAGCGAAAAAGATCTTATAATTTCTCCAATTCTAAGGTTTGTCTCAGAATTTTCCCTCGGTAAGATCAAAGTTATTCACAAAGCACCTTAGACCTTAAGAGAGCTCCTAATGTGACTAAATGTTAGTAGTGTGGAAGACTTTTAGCGAGCCTAAGAGTGTCTGAAGCAGGAAGTTGGTGGGAAGAGAGAAAGCTGATTGGCTGATCCACCACCTAAAAAGTGTTGGAAATGAGCACATAAACTTCTAAAACAACCCGATAATTATTAATATCTAGCTAAGATAAGCTTTCTCGTCCCCAAAGGGGGAAATGAATTAGCTTCAGTGGCCCGACTGGTTAAATGCAGTAGTGACATACTTTTATTGAGGATGAATAAATAGTAAATATGTTAGATAATCATGAATAAAAGTGGAGACATTTACAAATAATATATATAAAAGATGTGATAAAGTATTTTCTGTATAACATGATAATGTCAGTAGCCTAAATGGTCATCTAGAAGTTTGCTTGTGTGATGCTATCTCCTCAATGTCATTGCTGCACGGATCGCTCCTCGTTTTGCAGGTTGGTGTGTAGAAGCAGAGAAAAAAGCACATTGATCTACAGCAACATGATTCAAAGTCTGTATTTGTGGCATGATACAGGAGACTTTTTATCTTTCAACACACTCCTCTATTATCTACCCTGAGCTTTCCACCTTTTTTTCTCCATTTTATGTCTGTTGTTTTGCCAAATTTTGTCACTTTATATAAGCAGGCAATCCCAGCAAAATGCTGATATGTGAGTGCACATTAATATCAAAGGTATAAAGTAGTAAAATGACTGGTAAGTAAACCTCCTAACTAAGAAAAAAGTTCTGTCATCACTAACCTCAGAGCCGCTCTCAGCAGCATCAGAATCATTCTTAACCTAAGACTCATAGGCAGAACATTTTAAGCTCAGACAGGAGCTCTATTCCCACTCAGGAATACCTGAAATCACTCCTCAAGTCAATTTAGCCTTGCCCAACACTGTGTTATGCCATCAGGCCATGGGCTAAAATCAGATTCAATTGGGAACAACATGTAAGCAAAGGAATTTCACACATCCACGCAGAGACAGCCTCCCACAGCAGGGGGCCCTGCTATGAGGCCAGACTTCAATTCACTATTTTTTTCTTCTTGCCGGTGGACTGTCAAGGGGAGGGTCCACGCTAGGGGGGCCAGCCAGCCATGCGGGCCTCATGGGGCTCAAAGACTCACACGCTGGGTAAAATGTGCTTTCTGTGAAACTCATTTCCCGTCGCTTCAATGGGGAGACAAACGGGGGAATTCTCGTTGTCTTCTGACTGGCATCGGAGAACTGCCAGGTGAATCAGAGTTAAGTCTGCCGTCTTAACTTCTGCGTCAGACGCTGGAGTAAAGAATCCGTCCAGGCCAAAACCAGCTTTGTTTATTTTTGTCAGCTGTTACAGGAAAGCTGACACGAGACAGCGCGGAGTGGGCTCCTTTCCTCACCAGGCCAAGCTGAGACGAGGGGCTGACCGGGAGTCGCCCGCTGCAGGACAAAGTTTCGAATGCCGGGGACCCGACTCGATCGCGTTGCGGCTAGCCGCGGAGCCACATGCCTGCTGCTTTTCTTGGAGTACTGTTTTCCCTTGGATGCCCAAAGTTAACCGAACTCACACAGAGGTGCCGACAGGTTTGGCAGAGAAATAACAGGGAAACTTAAATGGGTCATTTAGAATGTTACTTGCGTTAATGTTTTCAGTTTTTTTTAAACACGTGGAGCTTACAGGGTAGCTCCTGCTAGCATTCTTCGAACCATGCCATTGTCGATGTAATTTGAGTGTGTTTTTATGGTTATAACCATAGCTCTCAACTCTCACGCATTGACCGTGTGACACACGCATTTCATCAATTGCACACGCTCACACGCATTACTTTGAAAATCTTAATCTTACAATCAAAATCTCACTCTTGAAACGCACGCGTACGGACGCTTTGCGTCATGGCGGAACCAATTTGCGATACAATGGTTTCCGCACGTCCAGTAGTAGAGGGAACACAGCTGCAAGGACCGCAGCCGTGCAAACAAGTTTTCCTCATCCAAAGTGAAACACTTCTACTGTCCGTGTTGCGTGCGAATTAAATGGTAAGTCGTCATGTTTTATTAGTTTGAAATAATTCAAATTGCCGCCATTACTTTCCTTCAATATCGAATGATGTGAAGTAAGAAAGTGAGATAGTCCGTTTAAGATAGTGACATTGATGTGATATTGATTTTTGCGTTATCCGGTGTGGTTATTACGAGTAAAATAAAGCCGAAACTTTTTAAAATTAGTGCCTAATGTCTGATAGCCTAATGCTATTAGCTTCCGGATAACTTCCGCTCTTCCCGGATGCATAACTACGATTTGTTTCAAACATAAGGTTTGTTTCGCTTCACTCCACCATCGTTTGATAGTGCTTTGAGCGTTATTACCGCATTAATGTGGAAGATTAATGTTGCATTAATGGTGTTTTTGTATAACTTTAGGATTGCCCGATTTTAGCGACCGATCGCTGCAGCGACCCCTAGCCTCGCAGAGGTATAATTGCATTAATGAAATTGAGCGTTTACAAGTTTACTGATGTTTACTGAGAAAATCATTCTTTAAAATGCTATTTCATTAAATAATGTGTTATTTAACTCAGGATTTGCATTGTGAATGGGCTGAAACACATACCAAATGTTGTTCTGAATTAGTTTAACTAATTTAACCTCAATTCACATTCTTTAATTTCATTTTATTTCTGTTAATAAATTCTTGAACTTGAAGAGAAGTTGTCCCTCCTTATTATATATGTGTGCAGTTTGCTGTTTAAAGATCGCCAGTGCTTGAATCATCCCTTTCAACCCTCGAGCTGATATTCACCGGACAATATCTAACAGACAGAGAGTTATTTATTAAACATTAAATAACTTACAAACAGTGTGTAATTGCACAACAACTGTAACCTCACTCACCACTTTTTTTATAGACATTGTGTGTTCAACACTTTATTTTTCTGCTCCTCTGTTCCAATAATTATTAGTAAATTGCCATCCCTGAGAATCTTTGCAAAATTCACCTCTCCAAACTTCTTTTTTAACTCTTTTGTCACATCTAAGAGACTTAAAATCCCTCCAATTTTCTTAAAGATGAGGTTTGGTATTAAGAACCACAATTTATGCTTGTCTCTAATAAAATGTTTGATTCAGTTCAACTTGAAAATCATAAATGATGTATTGAAATCTAGCCCCCTTGATTATAAGGATTATTAAGTACTGATCTATTTAGGTAATGAGATTTATTTTTCCAGATGAAGTTATAAAGAGCAGAGTCTACTTCTTTTATAAAGTGTTTGGGAACATCTGTCACTTTTGCAGGATAAACTAATCCTTGTTTTGGATAAAATGATTCTGCATTTCAGTGATAGGTCTCTCATGAACCACAAATCAAATCTGTTCTTGATTTTTGGAAATAAGTGTTAGAAGTTTGATCAAAACAGGTTTATTAAGTGAGTACAACACCAGTACTTATTCAGTTACAGCCAAAAATGCAGTTTACATAAGAGCTACAAAGGTTCATGAAAGGTCAGTGTCTTGTTTCTGCTTCCTCATGCTTGAAATACTAAATTTTGTCTTGCAATCTAAAGTACTGTGGTAAATTTGGTGTAGTTGTTTGTTTTATTTTAAATGAAAGTAAAATAGTTTTTTAAAATCTTCAAGAGGTTCAAGCTTACAAATTAAGGTTAAACTCGTAAGTATTTCCAGGGAATGTAAGGACGAGTTTGATTAAATCTCTTTAAAGACTTGTAATGCATTTATTTATTTATTTTTGGATAAAAAAAGATTAAATACATTTGTTTCTCATTTCTGCCTCTTTGTCCCTTACATTATCCAGCAGATTGCAGGCGGTGAGTGGGATGATGAGACCAGAGAGGTTGTGTGGAAGAAAAAGACGTTATATTTTTGTAATGAATTAAGTTTCTGTGAAAACACACACCACACAGACTCTTTACCTAATAGAGGCTTGCATGTCACGTTAAGATGAATCTGTGCTTTCCTCAGGTCACTTGACCTTGGAGAGGACTGTTAAGATCCCTGTTAAAGATATCTGTAAAACTGGCTTTTCATCAAGAGTGTTTGCTGGAATGTTTCATGCCGACAAGAATGATTTATCAAGATGTAAACAAATGTTTAGAATCCTACATATAAATCCCTGTTTAGATCTCATTCTTAGAGAGACCAAGAATATTCTGATGGGATGTGTAACTTGTGTATAAGTTTCATAAATAAAACAGTGAGCTAGGCAAAATCTGAGGTGGAGCTAAGTCCTTTTTCTTGACATAATAACAGAAAAAGATTCTCACTGTGGTCAGTTTCCTCTCTCTTTCTCGCAGATGAAGGTTTTTAACAGTATGCTTATAATGGGGAAGTCGTGGTTAAATTCAAACCAGCATGCTGGAAAAACCAAACAAGCGTGGGATAAAGATTAAATCAACAAAAGTCACTGGAAGAACCGGTTAACAACTGATTGCTTTGCATGGTTGAAAATATGGTTGCATTACGGAATGACTTTTCTGTACAGGAAAGGAAAGTATTTTTTCTTTTTTCAATCTGTTTTTATGCATTCTCTGTTTATGTTGTTGTCACCTTGTATGGCTGCCTTCTGTCCTTTTTCTGCTGCCTGTATTCATCCTTCTCTCAGTTAAAAATCTAATTCTTAAATGATTAGCTCTATGGTTTCTATTAAAGTAAGGATAGTTGAGATGTTGGCAGCTTAACCAAATATTTTATGTAAAAAGTCTCACATAAGCCATTTTTCAAGTATTGGCTGAATTTCCAATCCTTTCACTAGAGGTTTTTAGCCACTGAGAAGAGTTTTGGCGCCCTCTGGGGGAGGAAATATTCATCACATTGTGGCTCAGGTTTACTTACACTTCATAAGTTACTACAATGTATTTATCCTACAGAACATCAGGACCTTAAAGGGACACTACATTTCTCCTCACAGCTTCCCTCAGTGTCTCTCTCTTCCAGAAGACCTCCTCCTCTCCATTCTTCTGCCCCGCTGCAGGTTTCCACCAAAACAGAGCTGTGATGTTCTGGAGGAAGGATGGAGAGGAGCTTCAAGAAGGTGTGACTGTTAAGATACAAATTATAAAGTACATATTGGGTGTAAGTATTGTTCTAAAACCTTTATTATAAACAGAGAAAGTCTCTACTAAATACCTAGAGACTTTGAATATACACCACTGTAAATATACAGAACATTTTTTAGATTAGCCTAACATGTATACAAACATGTCGATCTAAACTCTTTATGCATTAAATAACTTACATTTAAATTACAAATGTTTAGAAGTTGTCAGCTTTAATTTTCTGAAATGGGCCAAAATATTTAACTGTGTTTTTTTTAAAATATCTGCTAATGCATATTGATTTTTTGAATAGTTTATTTTGTTTATAGTAGATAAATTGTTTTCAGCTCATTGTTATAAATGGTTGTTGCTGTTATTAAAAGATAACTTTATCGCTGTTTCAGGACTTCAAACGTGTTTTTTACAAAGCTGTTTAACCTTTAAAAGTGTGACAGAAAATAGGTGTGTTTAGGTCTTGGTTTAATTAACAATTTTTGTTTAGAATATATTCAAAAATGTCCAACTAGAAATAAAAAATAAACATTTATCAGAGAGAAATAAAGCTTTTCAGGATTTTTTTACAGCATCACAAACTACTGATTGTTCTGAAGTGTAAATAAATGAGCTGACTGGACAAAATTTACATACAAATGTGTCTATGCAAATATTTTTCCTCCTCCATTACATAATAATTGAACTTTATTGATCTCACAATGGAGAAATTCACTTCTGCATTACGTTCTTATTTGAACTGTCTCTATTTACCTTTTTGAATATATTTAATTAAGTTTGTTATCAACCACATTATCACTGGATAAGAAATAGTTGTTATTAACTTACCTGGTTAAATAACGGGTAATCAATTCTTAAAAAGTTATTTTTATTTTTTGTACATTGGTCTGCCTCAAATGGTGTATTTCTGTGTTTCACCTCTGGAGGGCAGTGTTATTCAGATTACGTTATTCAGTGTTTTCGCATCTAAAAGATGGTTTTGATGTTTGTTTATATTTTTTGTCAGTAGCAGATTTTTTAGTATCTACCTTTATTCTAATAAAACACCAATTACAAAAACAGTCTATTATTGGTATTTATTTTAATGTACAACCTAGAGATTTCTGTATCAATAGTTAATGAACCATCCACTCAATTTTAAAAAACCTTAAATAATATAATTAATTATCTTATCTTGGTTCATTAGAACTAAGGCTCACAAATCATGTCACAAATATTTAAACTTAACACCAAAGAAGTACAGAGCAGGTACCTTATAATGAATTAATTCTTCTATAGTGTCCACCCAAAGAGAAATTATACTTCTGATGATAAATGTTGACCGTTTTCGCAATAAAAGTAATTAGACACTTGTAATCTTAGAATTTCCACAACTCCTGAAATGTTTAAAATGTACTCCTGTGATTTCTGTTATCACTTTATTATTATGGAGAAACTGAAGCTGAAGCTTTCAGGTGTCTCGCTTCAGTTAAATACAGTTTATTTGTATCACCCAATTTGCAACAAATGTCAACCAAATGCAGAAGAAAAGATTGTATTACTTTTAGATGGGGTCATATATATTTCTTTTATTTAATTTTGATCAAAAAACTGACTGCATACTATCCACTTGCATCGAATCTTGATCCTGTAAAAACTTTCATATTTGGCTGTTACAGCCACAAGTACAGTTTTATTTTGTTTAGCTCCTATGTGACCAGCAGCAATCAGTTCATAATTCTGAGGTGGAAGAAAAATCAAACATTTCTACATCTTTAAAAATTAAAATCTGAAAATTGCAGCGCATACCAATACGATACCATTCTGAGACAACATTTGCAGCATTCCCTGGTTTGCACATGTAAGGACTGGTGATTTTGCTAATTCTTCATTTTAAATGTGCTCAAGTTCAATCATTTTGAATGAAGAGCAACTGTTAACATCAATTTTCAAGTCTGGCTGCAGATTCTTATTTGGATTACGATCTGTAATTTGATTGGGCCATTCTACCCTAATTCTAACCCGTTTCATTGTAGCTGTGGCAGTCATTTAAAGTCGATGACTTGGTTGACGGAAAACCTCTGCCCCAGTGATCTCTTTCATATCCACCAACAGGTTTTCTAACAGGACCGGTTTGTATTTAGCCTCATTTTAGCTCCATAAGTCTTTGTGATCAACTCTGACCAGCTTCCCTGTACCTGTTGAAGAAAAGCAAACCCACAGCATGATGCTGCCATCCCTGTTTCACCCTGGCGATGTTGTAATCGGACAGATGTGCAGCATCAGTATTTCTCCACACAAAGTTTGGCCTGTGGGCCAAACAAACAAATAAATACATATGTATTTTTTTTCTTTGTCTTATCGGCTTGCACGGATTTCTTGTGATCTACATGATGCAAACTGGACTTCTTGGGACTTGCTTTTAATAATGTATTTTCTTGCTGCTCCCATAAAGGCCAGATTTATCATTAATCATCACAAAGAGTTCTGTTCTTAGATTCTTTGACCTGAGCAGTGGCTTTCTGCAGCTCCTCTAGAGTTAACAGAGTGCTTGCTTCTGTGATGCCAAACAGCCATGTCTTGGTAGGCCAGCAGTTGTCCTATACTATTTCCATTTCCATAAGTAAGCCCTGCATTAAACTTCTCCACAGCTGCTTTTCTGACCTGTCCGCTGTGTTTCTTGGTCTTATTTTTTTAGTAAATATCTTTAAAAAAAAAAAAACCTCTAAGGCCTTAACTAAAAGACTGGATTTACACTGAAGTTTAGGGGTATAACAGTAAAAGGGACTGAAGACAAATGAACGTTAAACACGCAGTTTCCAGATTTTTATTAGTAATAAATATTGAAAACCTTGTGTTCTTTCCTCCTTACTTCAAAACTATTCATCACTGTATGTCATTTGAGCAAAAAACCTACACCTTAATAAAATAGGTTTACATTTCTGCTTTATCTAGGTGAAAGAATTGTTAAACTTCATAGACAATGTACTTCGAGCCTTACATTTATCTATTTTAACAAAAGTGGATTATTTTGCTGTTTTTCTATGATTGCTTTTTACATAAATGTCCTGTTTGATAAAACAGTTTAGCTTAGGCAGAACTTGGTCTGAACTGAAAAGCAATAAATGTTTTATTTTCTGTTATCCACTCAGAAACAACAAGCTCACAGGAAAGACAGATGTCAGACGCACTCCCAGACAGACAGACATTTGAATCAATCAATATCCTTGTCATTAAGTAAAGTCTCTTCAAGTTCACACGTTCTCGGGGGCGTCTGCAGCCGGCTGCTCATTTTGTCCAGGGGAACTCCGCTGACCCCTGAGCCACAGCTCGGGATTGTCCCGATGCAAATCAGGAGGGGGAACCAATTCATCGTCTCACAATTCGATTAGACATCTGCATATTGAGCATCTGCACACAACGAAAATCTGCCAATATCCATCCCTCCATCCCCCCACTGGCCCCCAGTGGGGTAAGCACCCCGTGACCCCGAGGGCAGCCCCCTGTCCCTGCTCCAAACCCACCGCCCCCTGTCTCCCCCTCTCATCTCCTCCTGACCCTGTCAGGCCCGGCTACAATGCCTGACCCCGCCCCAGAGACGAGACGAGTGGAGTTCAAGGTAAATGTCCCTTTGGCTGTAGCCGTCTGCCCGGGACCTGTCCAGCCCACGTCCAGTAATCACATGCACCGCTCTTTTTCCACACTTTTTCACCCAAACAGACAGATGCTCAAAATGTTTTTGTTTTTTTTCCCACAACAACCTCTTCTAAAAAGGGCACATCTTAATGGCCTGCCTTGAAAATGAAGGTTTTCCTTTCTTTAGAGAGTCTCCATTGTAAGTAGCTCCCATTCAGAAAGCTTAGCCACTCAGACCATTTCCCTCCTTTTTTCTATCACTCTTATTGATTCATCTGGTTTCTTTTCAGCGTTCGGAAAGGATGCAAACAAGTCAAGAAGTTTAAAAACTATGCTCAGCGATGAAATAAAACATAAATATAGGCTGAAGGTAACATAAAACAGGCAAATATGGAATAACGAATAATTACACCAAATATCATCCAATTGCAACAGTTAACACATCTGAAGCAGAGCTTATTTATAATAAAAGGCTTGAAGAGGCTTAAAATCACTGGTTTTAGTATATGTTCTTTGTTTGAATCATAAAAGATTCCTCTTTTGATTCTCTGTTACATGGTTTTCTGAAACATTTTGAGGGATGCATCAGAGTTGTCACATGCAGAAATGGCTGTGCAGCAGAAAACTGAAAACCCCATGCTAAAACCTGTGTGACTTCTGATGGAGGAAGTTAACACAGCCAGTGGTGCTTCTCCTACAAGCTACCTGAGATGATTAAAGTTTTGCAGGTACTTCAGGAATCTCCCAGCAACCTAAATCCGTCTGTGCTGGTTTCAAAGAAAACATCTTCATTGCTTCAAATTAGCAGCCAACATGGAGAGAGGGAACTGATGCATTGAGGTCAATGAGCCTTTTGTGTCTGTGAGATAACATCCAGTTGGGTTATTTTGAGCTCGTGTTTTTTTTAACCAACACGTTTCAATGTGTGTTCAATCTCTGTTTAAGCAGCATTGAGCCTAAACCAGAGAAAATCAGCTAGAAAATAAATTTAGAAAATATTTTAAACAAAAGTTGCAATATGTTTTAATAACCATGTTGTCTTCTTTAGGAGTGAGAAAAACATACTGAAACAGACGAGAATGGATAACAGGGCAAGTTAGATTCCTCATTTTACAGAAGTCAAATTATGTCAATTAAATTTTTTTGCAAACGTCAAGACCGAACATCCATCCGTCCATCCATTCGTCCTTCCTTCCATCCATCCATCCTAGCTGAGAACGGCTTGTGGATGAAAGTGTACCTTTGTCAAAGGCGGAGCTTAGCCACCCTATAGAGGAAGCTTTAAGGTTTTATTAATTCCATTTTGATCCCTGTCTCATTGCTAAGGACTATATTATAGATTGGTAAATTCAGAGCTAGTTATAATTTGTGCTTGTTTCCACTCCTGCGCTGCTGTAATCAGCCTCTTGCCATGCACCTGTTATCTGCTCTGTTTAAACGCTCTCTTGACTGGGGGTGTAGCAGCACATTGATCCACATCGATATAGATTGATTAAATGATTAACGATGCAACTACATCGATGCAAAATAAAATATCAATCAATATTAAGATGCACCTTTATTTTGAACAGGTGAACAGATTGTTATTATTATTATATAAAATTGGAAGAAAGTTGTTTTTTATTTAAATGCCTGCTCAGAAATGAAATCGTCAAATTATATTTGAGTTAATAACAATGTAAATGATAGTGTTAGATGACCAGATGATATTGCATCATATCGATTGCATCAATTGAAAATGGTAACAGACTTTGTGATATGAGCAAATATTGGATCGTCAATCAAACAAATCAATATAACATCGTATTGTGATAAAGCTGGTGATTTATACCCCTATTCCTGACTGCAGATCTTTGACAGATTATCAAAAACTCCTACTGGTACACGTCCAGCGGTTGTTCATGTCTGCTCTTCTCTTTCTGACCTTATTTCTGCCTCTTGGTATTTTCTGCCGCGCGTTGGCCTTGTCCGTCTTCTAGCAAGCTTCTGATTTCTGGACAAACACCTAATTTTCTGTCCCCTGACCTACAAAGCTTGCCTAACGTCTGGATTTCTTTTTGCGGACTTCTATCTCGAGGTATATAATCTCAAGTGATCTTGCACGTCCCTCAGCGCTGCTTTAAAATAAATAAATAAATAAAAACAAACTTGGCTGGGATTTTGGGTCCACAATTTTGGGTGCTGGCAGAGCTTTATCATTTTGCTGAGCTCTTTCGTCAGTAGGGAGTCTGTGCACCCAGTCCGATAAGCATTCATCAGAAAGACTAAAAGATAGTTTATTCTCCTGTTTGAACCAGAGACTGATCTGAAACAGCTCGAAGACGGCAACAAAACCATAAGCAAAGATGTGGCACTGAAGTGCTTAACTCGGTATATAAAATGTGAGCCTGAACTGTTACATTTATGGTTGTATTCAGTGTCTTTTTAAAGGTGCTTGAAACTTTGCCCTTTGATCCTAGTCACTGATTGTTGACGTGCCGTCTGCATCATCGGTTGTTTTTCACTATTTGCTATGAAATAAAATTGATTTAATGAAGAATTTAAATAAAAGCCGGATATGTAAAAATAATGAGCCAAAAAGCACATTAGTTTTGGATTAAACAAAAGTTCAGCTGCACAGCTAAGTTATGAACATGATACTGAGTTCCTCTGCGGGGTGGGAGAACTTTAAGGAAAGACGAGGCAACACTAAACTGGACCTCACCAGAAAAGAGAGAGTTCTGGGTATTCCTCATGCTCTTCCAGTGAGAAATACATTTTCAGCTATTTGGCTAACATTCCAAGAGACACAAGAAGACCAGGAGCCGAGCATCACCTCTTCACTACCGTCCTGACAGTCAAATCTAGACACATAAAACTTATCAGAGCGAGAGTGAGCGATGGATGTCAAAACTTTGGAGTAGCCTTCATAAGAGACCTTCACACAATCTCTGAACCTGAAGCCAGCTAAACATCTCTGGTCTAAAGTGGAAATGGCAGCACAGTGGTAAAACGCGCTTGCATGGGTAAACTTGACTGATTCTGCCAAGAACATAGTGAGAAACATTCAGTCGAAATGTGCTGTAAGCTTGCAGCATCACCACATCTTCTAAATGGGCTTTTTTTGCAAATGCTAAACAAATACTTTGGGAATTTAGGAGAAAACGTACCACTTAAGACTGTTTTCATGATAAAGAAACAAAGGATCTCATCAGACTGTTGATCTCATTGTAGGGAATTCTGTGAGGATTGATACTTAAAAGTAGAAACCCAGAGGTGGTGGAAAATCTAAAAATGTTCAGCTTGAAAGTAGCAGAACTCTCACTCAATGCCTGACTGTCAGCTTCTGTTGCAGTAATTGGGTGCAGGTCATTTCAACCCCTCACCATTTCTTACTTTTATAGTTTTGTGTTATAGTCGTTTTGTGCACACATTTTTTTTTGGTGGGGGGGGGGGGGGCTGCCTGCAGCAAGATGTTTCATTCAAGCTGTACATCAATTTGTAGCTGCTGGAGAGTGGATTTATACCTGCTTTGACAGGTATAAGGTACCTTTAAGGTTTAAGGTAACTTTCAATATGCTACTTATAACTTATTGTCAGGAAATATTATTAAATTGACTCAAATGGTTGAAATCATCCTGGAGATCAGCAATAATTATTATGATTTCATCAAATGTTCCTAATCTGTCATAAGATATATAAGAGTCCTCTGTTAAAGGAAGAATGGACATCAGAGCCAAACCCTATGGAAATGAGGTGTGAATAAAATACACAGTTGTGTTAAATTATACATAAAGTTCTATCATTTGTATGTCCAACTATATCCATGTTACACAAAAAGACTTCAAAGAAAAATGAACTGATACAATGATACTGATACTGGTTTAAGTACATGGTTCATTCTTTTCTATCCACCATCATCTAACAATCACCTCCACCTCCCAATCTGTCATCCACCAAAGCTCTTTCAAACACCTCAGTTCCTTCTCTGGCATCAGCAACCACCTCAACACAAGTAAAACCACATACCCAAACATAAATACTCACCGTTTATCCACTTTCCTCTGAGCCACACTACCTTTATTTCCCCCTCCTCATATCTGCTCCAGCTCAGCTTTTCAAAGCACCGACAATTACACATTTACCTGCTTTAAGAGGAAAACTTACCTTGACCTTAACTCTCTGTCCTCGGTGTTTTCTGCATTTGGGACAAATTATGACGTCAAATATTAGTTTAAAAATCCTTCAAGGTCATATTGGTATCACCGAGCATCTGTAGACAAAGAGTATTCAAAAAGAAAAGCTGTAAATAAGAAAAAACCTTAAAGGACTTAATGCATACATTCAGATTTCCAGTTCACATTACAGGCTTTAGAAGTGTTAGCTTAATTCAGTTCATTTCAGTTCTATTTATATAGTGCCAATTTACAACACAATTTACAACACACTTCATCTCAAAAAATTCTATCAAATCCTCCAGACAGACTGGTCAAAAAGGTTCCTATCCAAGGAAACCCCGCATATTGCATCAACTCATGACAAGCAGCATTCAGGCATTGTCGATGGCTTTGCAGCAATCCCTCATGCTGAGCATGCATGAAGCGACAGTGGAGAGGAAAACTCCCCTTTAACGGGGAGGAAACCCTCCAGCAGAACCAGAAGCAGGTTGTGAACGGTCATCTACCTCGACCGACTGGGGGTTAGAGAAGATGTTATCCTCTTTTATATGATATTAAAAGCAGGGTTTTTTTATATTTAAAGTGCTATTTATTCAGAATGAAAACCTTCTGGGAACTGTGGTCCAACATGAACTCAGTTGTCTCTGTATTTAAGTAAATGAGAAAAAAATATTTAAGGTTGGCATATTGTTTCATTAATTAAAGTTTTTATTTTATTAGCAGCGTCTAATAATTTATTAACTTATAAAATCCAACCATCCATCCATCAATGATGGATTTTTAAGAGACATAAAAGGAAGCTGGCTCCTTGGTTTAATTCAGAGCTGCGTTCCTTGAAGCACAATGTTAGGAAATTGGAGAGAAAATGGCGCTCTACAAACCAAGAGGAATCCTACTTAATCTGGAGGGACAGACTATTGTTGTATAACAAGACCCTCCGCAGAGTTAGAGTAGCATATTTTTCAT
This sequence comes from Fundulus heteroclitus, assembly GCF_011125445.2. Classification (NCBI taxonomy): domain Eukaryota; kingdom Metazoa; phylum Chordata; class Actinopteri; order Cyprinodontiformes; family Fundulidae; genus Fundulus; species Fundulus heteroclitus. The sequence continues at coordinate 1,238,485 of NW_023397252.1, read as the reverse complement.
CATTAATTGAAGAGAATAAAAATAATCCTAGATTTCTCTTTAGTACAGTTGCCAAACTTACCCAGAGCCACAGCTCTGTTGATCCATCCATTCCCTTAGCTCTTAGCAGTAATGATTTTATGGGATTCTTCATAAATAAAATTGATTCCATTAAAAATAAAATAATTGGCATCCTTCCAAACATGATTACCTCGTCCTCAGTAAGTGAGGTAGCATTGGAGGAATCTTTAGAATCTGTGCAGTGTCTGAACTGTTTAGAAGCAGTAGAGCTTTCTGAGCTATGTCAAATTTTAGCTTCATCTAAGCCTTCTACCTGTATGTAAGACCCAATCCCAACCAAGTTGTTTAAGGACATATTCCCTTTGATCAGTGGCACTATTTTAGACATGATTAATCTATCCTTGGTAAATGGATATGTACCACAGGCTTTTAAAGTAGCTGTTATTAAACCTTTACTTAAGAAACCTTCTCTTGATCAGGATGAGTTAATAAACTACACACCTATATCTAATCTTCTTTTGTTTTCTAAAATTCTTGAGAAAGTAGTTGCTAATCAACTTTGTGAACATTTACAAAGTAATGACCTACTTGAGGAGTTTCAGTCAGGCTTCAGAGCTCATCATAGCACTGAAACAGCTCTGGTCAAGGTCACCAATGATATTCTCATGGCCTCAGATAATGGACTTGTGTCTATACTTGTCCTGTTAGATCTCAGTGCTGCGTTTGATACAGTTGATCACAATATTCTCCTACAAAGACTTGAGCATACTGTAGGGATTAAGGGGAAAGCATTAGGCTGGTTTAAATCTTATCTGTCAGAGAGATTCCAATTTGTTCATGTTAATAATAAATCTTCCTCAAACTCTAGGGTCACCTGTGGAGTACCACAGGGTTCAGTCCTTGGACCAATTCTCTTTACTATATATATGCTTCCGATTATCAGACAGCATGGGATTAATTTCCACTGTTATGCTGATGATACTCAGCTATATTTATCCATAAATCCTGATGAATCCAATCAATTACTTCGACTGCAGTCATGTCTTGATGACATCAAAAGCTGGATGACTTTAAATTTCCTGCATCTAAATTCTGACAAGACCGAAGTTGTAATCTTTGGACCAGAGTCCTCAAAAAATAAACTTCTTAATCAATCACTTAATCTGGATGGCATTATCTTGGCCTCTGGTAATAAAGTAAAAAATCTTGGTGTTATTTTTGACCAAGACATGTCATTTAAATCCCATATTAAACAGGTTTCCAGAGTTTCCTTTTTTCACCTCAGGAATATTGCCAAAATTAGAAACATTCTGTCCAGGAGTGATGCTGAAAAACTAGTCCATGCATTTGTTACTTCAAGGCTGGACTATTGTAATTCTTTACTATCAGGAAGTCCACAAAATGCAGTTCAAAGCCTTCAGCTGATCCAAAATGCTGCAGCAAGAGTTCTGATGAAAATCAACAAGCGGGATCATATTTCTCCAATTTTAGCTTCCCTTCATTGGCTTCCTGTTAAATCAAGAATAGAATTTAAAATTCTTCTTCTAACTTATAAAGCCCTTAATAATCAAACTCCATCATATATCAGAGCTCTGATTACCCCGTATGTTCCTGACAGAGCACTTCGCTCTCAGACTGCAGGTCTGCTGCTGGTTCCTAGAGTCTCTAAAAGTAGAATGGGAGGCAGATCCTTCAGCTATCAGGCTCCTCTCCTGTGGAACCAACTCCCATTTTTGGTCCGTGAGGCAGACACCCTGTCTACTTTTAAGACTAGGCTTAAAACTTTTCTTTTTGATAAAAATTATAACTAGTGGCTCATGTTACTCTCAGCTACCTTTATAGTTTTACTGCTATAGGCTTAAGCTACTGGAATATATCAGGATCTAATTTTCTCACTCTATTGAGTTCTACTGTTCTTCAATTATGCATTATGTGTTGTCATTTCTGCTTTAACTTTCTGTTCTCTCTCTTTTATCTTCATAGTAGGTACACCTGGTCTGGCGTTCTGTTAACTGTGACATCATCCAGAGAAGACGGCTCACCCGCTACTACCATCTAATGTAGAACAGTTTACTAGATCAATGTGTGCTTCTGTGCTTTTTTGTCTCTCTTGTTGTGTCTCTGCTCTGTTTTCTGTAACCCCAGTCGGTCGAGGCAGATGACCGTTCATACTGAGCCCGGTTCTGCCGGAGGTTTTTCCTTCCCGCTAATGGGTGGTTTTTCTTCCCACTGTCGCTTCATGCTTGCTCAGTATGAGGGATTGCAGCAAAGCCATGTACAATGCAGATGACTCTTCCTGTGGCTCTACGGTTCCCCAGGAGTGAATGCTGCTTGTCGGGACTTTGATGCAATCAACTGGTTTCCTTATATAGGACATTTTTGACCAATCTGTATAATCTGACCCAATCTGTATAATATGATTAAACTTGACTTTGTACCTTGAGTGCCTTGAGATGACATGTTTCATGATTTGGCGCTATATAAATAAAATTGAATTGAATTGAATTGAATAAAGGCAATATAAAAACTTTAGATTTGGCAGGAGAAACATCTTTCCTAAAACATAATTTCTAACATATTTTCTAAAATCTTCTCTAACGCTCTTCTGTTAATGTGAGCTTTTGATGACTTTGTACCTAGTCTTTCTTATTCCAAGCAGGACATGAGTGTCAGCAGCTCTTGGTCGTAAAACTGGTTTTGGTTGCGCTCCCAGAGTGCCGCTGTCGGGAAGAGGACAGAGAATCTCTGTGTCACTTGGTGATGGCACGGGATGTGAGGCCATCGCTGAGAATGTCAATAATTGCTCAAACTGAGCACGATCTACCATCAGTGCAATAGAACATCCTGAATATCAGCACCAGAAACGGAAAATAGAGAACATTTTGATCTTTTTAAAATACTTTTTTTTATATAAAGATAATATCTTTACTGGTTTTCCAATTCTAATAGTAGTTCAATTAAATGGCACAGAGGCAGGTCACACAGAATCAAGAAACACCGCTGATTATGGTTATTGCTTTTTATTTTTAGTTGAGATATGCAGAGATGGTAAAAAAAAAAGAAGCACACTGCAAATTTCTCCAGCTTTATCATGCTTTTTTCAGGTTCTAAGTTTCTTTAAATATGGCCTCAAGTATACAAAACACCACAAATTCCTACATACATCAAAGATGAAGCCAAATGCAAAAACTCTGTACAAAAAAGTCTCAGTGACGTACAAAATATGTAAAACGCACAAGTTTAAAGGGGTGTACTTTCATTTTTATCAGGACTGTACTGAAACCAACATTGTACAATTATAGTGATGCATTGAATGTTATTTATTGCTTAATTGATATGTACTCTGTTGCAGCCAGCCCTCAGGAAGATGCAAACTCATCCTGAATTGCATTGAAGATGTGGTTCTGTGAAGTGGGTTTAGAAGAAATGAGAACAAGTCAAGGAAAAAGGAAGAACTGTGTCATTCAAAAGTTTAAGTTTTTAGAAACATGAGATATTTATTTTTAAACTACAAGTTTAAAACACTGGTGCAAACACTGATGGACAGTGGACTGATTCTTGGCTTGTAAATAAGAAAGTTTAGATGCATCCTGGAACAGATCCAGACACAACAATACAATTTCCATCAACTTCCCTGTGTTTCTGTCTAATTAATGTCTAGTGGTAGTGGTAGTGAAACTGGCTCTGCTCTCATAAAACACAACCAGTTCAGAGAAGTTCCCAGTAATTATGGATCAAACACCTTCTTACCGTTTCCTCCGCTGTAACTCAGAACCTCTATAATCTCTCATCTGTAAAATTGGATGGGAAATTTTAACAACTTAGTTGCGAGACATTTTACTCCAAAGAGTTTCTCTGGGTTTAGGAGTTTTATACAAGAAATGTAACCAATGTTTAAACCTCATGATATCTTTATGACTCTCTCTTCAAGTTTAGTCTACACTAGATTTAACCTCATTCATCCGCAGTAAAGGCTTTGAGATCGCATGTGTAAAAATAAAAATCATGTGATACACAGTTTTTTATTCTGTTCAAAGCTGGGATTGGTAACTCGATAATGCCTAAGAAAACACTGTATCATTAAGTAGAGCAGATGATAAGCAACTGATTTATATTACTAGTGAAAATCACATCAATCTCGTTAATTAAATGTATAATAATTAAATATTTAAAATAATATATTTATATAATTACTCGCCCAGTGAACGCTGGAGATAGGCACCAGCAACCCCCGCTGGTGCCTATATTAATTTCCTATCAGTCTCAAACAACAATCTGAAGAAGTATATTTCGTTTTTCAGGGAGCCTAAATTGCATACTTCATGTAAAGAATGAGAAGAATGTATTATGAAAACATTTTGAAACAAATTAAATGACATAAATTATTGACCAAGAAATGTCATTTAAATCTCATATTAAACAGGTTTCCAGAGTTTCCTTTCTTCACCTCCGGAATATTGCCAAAATTAGAAACATTCTGTCCAGGAGTGATGTTGAAAAACTAGTCCATGCATTTGTTACTTCAAGGCTGGACTATTGTAATTCTTTACTATCAGGAAGTCCACAAAATGCAGTTCAAAGCCTTCAGCTGATCCAAAATGCTGCAGCAAGAGTTCTGATAAAAATCAACAAGAAGGATCATCTTTCTCCAATTTTAGCTTCCCTTCACTGGCTTCCTGTTAAATCAAGAATAGAATTTAAAATTCTTCTTCTAACGTATAAAGCCCTTAATAATCAAGCTCCATCATATATCAGAGCTCTGATTACCCCGTATGTTCCTAACAGAGCACTTCGCTCTGTTCTGCTGAGTTCTCCTTCTGCTCTCCAATTTGCATTGTTTGTTGTTATTTAAACTTTTAACTTTTTGCTCTCTGTCACTTTTTCTCTTCATAGTTCACCTGGTCTGGCGTTCTGTTAGCTGTGACATCATCAGGGGAGGCAGATCATCCTCTATTACCATCTAGCATAGAAAGTACTCCTGGGTCAATGTGAGCTTCTGAGCTTTCTGTGTCTCTGCTCTGTCTTCTCTAAGCCCCAGTGGGTCGAGGCAGATGAGCGTTCACACTGATCCTGGTTCTGGTTCTGCTGGAGGTTCTCCTCCCTGTTAAAGGGGAGTTTTCCTCTCCACTGTCGCTTCATGCATGCTCAGTATGAGGGATTGCTGCAAAGCCATCAACAATGCAGACGACTGTCCACTGTGGCTCTAACTCTTTCTTTCTTTCTTTCCTATGTAAGGAAACCCTGCTGGGTTTCCTTACATAACAGTCCTAACAGTCCTAAACATTGCATTTGTGGTAATCTGACTAACAGTCCGGGGAGTAAAAGGTCCTTTTAGTGCAGCGTGATGTCATTATGAAGGCCCTTCCAACAGTCTTGTTCACAGTGCATGCATGTGCATCAAGCTCAGATTTTGGAGCATCTTTAATCCGACATATTTCTTCGCTGGTACATGTCAGATGTTTCTTTGCTGATGTGAAAGTTGATTGCAGAGACTTCAACTCTTTTTGTTGAAGAATTTTTCATTCATCCATCTATCTGTTGCCGATCAACTTGCTCCTACTCAGTGCCTTGGTGGGCTGCTGTCTGTCTCCAGATTCGTTTTGATTAACAGCCTTTGTGAAGTTCAGGAAGAAACTCAAACCTAGAAGTTAAAGACTTACTGAAACAGACCCTTGATTTTAAAAGGTTAGATCTACGACATTCTTCTGAGTACCAATTTTTCATATCATGAAAAAAGTGAGGACTTTATCACAGTTAATTTAGTTCTGAAAGTGAAATTGTATGTATTAAGAAGTCAAAAGGCATGTTTGATCTGATTTATCTCGAAAACTGATTGAGTTGTTAAAATAGCTGTCTGTTCGTTTTATCTGCTGGAACTTGAGGTTCGACGTTGCGTTCCCCCATTGGGATATATTTGTAGCTACAACACAATGTTCAAAAGCCTTTGTCCCTCACCCTATTGCTGGGAGCTGCGTCTCAGGGCTCGTTGACAAAAGGTGTCAAACGGAGCGTTGGACTTGGCCGGCCATCCCCTCCTGAGGCCGCTGCTAATCCTATTAATATGGGCTACGGAGGGGTATGGATCCTGCACTCCCTTCATCCCTGAAACTATTAAGGTTTAAGGGGGACCAGCGTGTTTACTCTGTGCAATGTGTGTTCATCTGTGTATGTGTGTGTGTGTGTGCGTTTGTAATTGCATTGTAAGCGCCTTCTTATCCACGTTGTCATAATGTGTTATCCACTGATGCGGCTCAAGGTTCGCCGTCTCTTCGTTTCGCCATGGGGCAGGTGGACATTTCAATCGTTAGCCATTCCCTGCTGCCTAACACGTTATTGCTACGTCCTCTGCTAAGTTCTTTGAAAGAGGCTTTTCTCTCAGATCTGTCGGCTCTGAAAATATGGGGGAAAGGTTTTGTTAAAGGCTGTAATTTGTACAGAAACAGATCCCTTATTATCTGTTGAGACTTTTATTCCAGATGTAAACTGTACTTCCAGTGGTATTCTAACCCATAATGCATTGTGACTTAATTGATGCACATCTAAAACACCTTTGTGAAAACATTTTCCACCATTCTTTTCACAACAACATCTATGAAGTTAACATTTCATCCACTCCCTCATTTTTTACCCTGCAATAACCTGCAGGGCCACAGAGGAGCTAAATCTTGGTCACGAGTCCATCAGAGCCTCTGCTTACAGCCTTTTACTATTTTACTTTGCACATGTCTTCATTTGTTTTTATAATATGTCACTTTTTCATCTCTTTTTTCCATAAATCCCAAGATTATTATGTAAAACGTCAAACAAATACTTTGTTTTTGACAGTTTATCGTTTAAAATTTTGAAAAATGCATTAAACTGTAACACCGCCTCTATGGCATTGTAACCTGGTCCATAAATAAAACAAAACTTACACATTAGGTTTCATCACTTGGAACACGTTGGAGAAGATGGAAACAAAACTAAATCATGGATGTCTGCAGACATCTGACGATCAAATAGGCATTCAGTTTGATATTTTCATGATTATTCTGTCCACACAAATTCAATTCAACTTTGCAAACAGAAGTAGAAAAGTTAAACACAAAAATGAAAACACTGTGAAAACTGACAAAATTGATTCTCCTGGAAAAATACAGATGCAATAAAATTAACTTTTTTCAAAAGTCAATACTTGTTGTTCTTCAGTACTGCACCAAACAATGAGGTTAACAAAGCAGGGTTTATACTGCAGGTATAACAGTTGTCCTAATTGCAGTCAGAGCATAGTTTAGTTAATGCAGATAGTCACTTTAATGTAATATTGATCAATGATTATTAATTTCTTTATATGTGGAATTTGCTCACAGTGACTTTTAAGGTTTGAATCAATGAATTAGCATAAATCACGGTCCGGTTCCAAATTACAATTACATACATAACAAAAAAGCAAGAAATTAAAAACAAGCAATATTTAGGGATGATATTAAAGTAAAAACATAAAAAAATAAAATAAAAACAATCATGCCGATGATGAACTTCAGCCTAATTGCACTACAGAACCAACTCGGCTCTACTCACCTTTTTCTGCTGATGGTTTCATACCTGCAACATGTTTTGCAGCCGAATCAGGAAAAAAACATCAACAGTTATACAAAGTTAATAAAGTTTCAAATGGATGTTCTGATGTTTTTCTAACCATAAGGACCACATTTCAAAAATAAAAACTAATGACTTTCATTAGGAAAAGCATGTAAAGTATAGATCAGAGGTTTATTTAGACTCATCATCAGCACCAAACTCATATTAATTAGGGGGCTTTTAACTATGCATTCAAGCTTCTCATTTCGGGGGTGGAATATTTATACAAAATACAACTTTGATTTATTTAAAAACGTTTGAATTTAATTTGTTTTTTCTCTAATCCAAAAGAAGGTCAACATAATACATAAGCAGGTTCATATGCACACATACCCCATTGATACTTTATTAACTGTACCTCTTTTATGTGATTTTATGCATTTTTTATACTACTAAGGTCCGGACTTTTGTAAGGTCATCACACTGCAGGAGCTTAATTATAGCTTCTTCCTCCACACCTAAACCGGTTTTGATCGGCGTCTGGTAATATTATCTTGGTGTAAAACCCGACTGTCTCAAACCTTTAACCATCTAACAGTTTATTTGAGGTAAACTTGTAGAATATGACAGTAGTCCTCCTTCTTAGTTATTCCATTCGCTTTGCTCAGTGCACCAATGGAGGAGCGATCAAGAGTTAGCACACAGCTTCAGTCGTTTCTGCTAGGAACCACCGATCAGAACCAAAATCTTGGTTCAGTGATGGACTCAGACCTGAACCTCCAAAAGCATCTAAAGACAATTATAAAGTGGGCCTTTCATCACCTGAAGAACATTTCCATGATTAAAGGACTAATGTCTCAGCAGGATCTGGAAAAACCAATCTTTGCAATTATCTTTAGTAGAACTGATCACTGCAGCGGTGTTTTCACAGGTCTGCCTAATAGTGGATGAGACAACCGCAGCTGATCCAGAACGCTGCTGCCTGCATCCTCACTAAGACTAAGAAAGCAGAGAACATCACCCCAGTTCTAAAGTCCTTACACTGGCTCCCTGTATCTCAGAGAATAGACTTTTAAATCCTTCTGTTAGTCTATAAATCCCTGAATCGCTTAGCACCTAAATACATCACAGACTTGTTATCAGTGTATCAACCCTCCAGACCACTCAGGTCTTCTGGCTCCAGCCTGCTCTGCAGAACCAGAACCAGAACCAGACATGGAGAAGCAGCATTAAGTTCCTATTCTCCACTTATCTGGAACAAACTTCCAGAAAACTGTAAAAATACTTAAACACTGAGTTCCTTCAAATCAAGATTAATAACCTATTTGTTTAGAGTTGCCTCTATACATTAGTGTTGAAGTTTGTAATCCAACTTGTCTTATATTGTATCTGACCTTCTGCTACTGTTGCAATGCAATGTGCCTATGCAATGTCTTCAGTCTCTGTAATATTTTGTTTCCTCCGTTTGTTTTTTAGTTTGTTAATGTACAGCACTTTGAATCATCTTATTACTGAAAAGTGCTTTATAAATAAACTTGCCTTGCCTTACAAGTATTGCGTTGTTTTCCTTGTAACTTTCCCAAGATATTTATCCAAGTAAAACATGGCGTGTATGAAGTTGGTCCTGTATGTGGAAATTTGAACCTATATGGATTAGAGAAAATTATTATTATTATTTTTGCACCTTACTCTTGTTTTTTTTGCTGCATAATTTTTCCAAGCTGAAAAAACCTGATTAAAAAAATGGTTAAAAGTTCAATGAAACATTACCAACACTGTTTCTCCAGCACCAAACCCCATTTTAATGAACATAATAGTGATAATAAACATTACTGCTGGTCTTTATGCAGTTATTTTTGTGTCTACAGCCATAAAATAGGTCCATGTTTGACAATTTTATGAAAATAAGTTGTTTTTTTTCAATATAGAGAGATTTTGGTAAAGTATAGCTTTGATTCATCACCCGCCTCATATTTTCCCATTGTATATATGAAAAAAGGTTTTGAAAACAAAATGACCGAACTGAAATGCTGTCAAAAAGGCTTTGTTTGGTCTGAGTGTCGAACTCTGTGACCACACAGACAGACATGCACAGCCTTCCTCAGTAGACACATTTGCACGTACATTGACCAGAGTCAATTGCCTGCCTGTCAAATGCTTTGCGCGATTAGACATCAGTAAGGTAGAAGGCCTAATGGAGGGGACCCCCCCCCCCCCCCCCCCCCCCCCAAAGCCTGGACATTGTGGGGGCCCCCGCTCTGTGAAACCCATGGACCTTCTTCCACAATTCACCCCCTCTTGTTTTTCATCTCACCGCACCAGTTCAATGTTACTGTCCAGTGGTGTCCACTCTTCGGACGTCTCCCTCCAGAGCAGAAAAACCAGGAGAAGAAAAGGCCCAAAAAAAAAAAAGAGAAAGAGAAAGAGAATAAAACTTTCCCTCCTTCTTTTCTCACCCCGGTCTCCTCTTGTGTGCTGTCCAGCTGGCTGTGACCCCACGACCCCCTGACCCTCACTCCTGACCCCTGGACCCGTTCCCACGCCACGCCTTTTTGTGTCCACCTCGCCATGGCAACACCTTGGTCACCGCTGCTGCCACGGTAACAGATGGACAGGGGCCTGGAAATAACTTCATTCAGCAGAAGGGAGAAAACCACGGACAATCTGCCCTCGCCATCCCCCCCACCTCGGTCCCCAGTTTTAAACACACACACACACTTATACACACACACACACACTCACACTCAGAGACCCAACTTTGACACCTCCTGCGCCACACTCGAACACCCCGATCCCTTCGGATCTCCTTCCACAGCAGGAGCCTCTGGGTATCAGGCCCTGATAGAGTCATTAACACATAGATCCCGGATTCATCCTAGCATTTACACGGGAAATTCATGGAAATAAGGATAAGTTTCATTTCATCTGAAAAGCGCATTAAAGGAGCCCCAACGTTGCCCCCCATATCCAGATTTACATCACTCCTTTTATAGGGTTTAGGGCGTAGGCCAACTCCTTAGCCGTGCCGTAATTATCTCTCTGCTTCTTTTATTAGCCCGATTGTTTTCTCACATCCTCGGGTGTGATGAGGGAGCTTGTGGAGGGGGGATGAGTTGTAAAGAGACAAAACTGAGCAGCAGGGGATCTGTTTGCCGACTCAGAGACAAATGACAAAGTTAATAGAATAGCCGAGGAGCTCAATAAGGTGCAACAAGAAAATGAACTGCAACACTTTTGTGCCAATCAGTAACTAACTTCCAAACAAGACTGTGCATGTCTGGCCTCCATTTATTTATTTATTTTTATGAGGGAGAACATCTTCCAAGCCAAGACAGGGAAACGATTAAAGGGGTATTGTGTAATTACTTGTCCTGAACGGAGAAGGTTCATGCAGTTAAATCACTTTTTTGTCTTGGGTGCCATCTTGAACTTCCAGCCAAGAGCAAACAAACACTGAACAAACAAAACAGCACCCAACTGACACTGACGTCATCCATCATATGCACGCAAAATTACGTCACACTGGGACAATATTGCACAAAATTGATCAAAATCGGGCTTTAGTTTCATAATAATCATGATTTCTTTAAGGTTTTGCAGAAATGCTTAAATGAGCTCATTCTTAATTAGTGGGACCAACTGGTCCGAGTGGTGAGCAGGTTGGGGGAGTGGGTGGGGGGGGGCACTATAAGTAACCATCAAAAGACTGACCACTGAGGCGAAATCACACAAGCGAAGCCACTTATTCAATTTTTCGTATCCCCCTTCCATCCCTGCATGCATCTGCATCCCACTATCCTTTCCCTTCACTTTCCCTCCACCCCACCTCCCTTCCTGTGTCCAGCACCCCCTGATTTTACCCTGCCCCCCCATCTCTCTCCCTCCCCTCTGCCTCTCGCCAAATTCATTGTACCAAAGGAGATTTTCTCCATTGAGGCCCAGTCTCTTAGGTAACCCCAGCGCTGCATGAAATGAGGGTAGGGAGAGAGCGAGAGACAAGGAACGAGTGAAAGAAGAGGGAGAGAGAGGAGAAAGAGGGCGGGGAGACCAAGAGGAAATGTAAAGGCGGAGGGTGGGCCCGGCAGAAAGGGTTGAAGAAGGAGAGGGAGAAGGATGCAGGATCAGAGGAGGCGAAAAGCAGAGCAAGTGAAAGATGGAGAAGTAGGACAAGTGCGGCCATACGTCGAGAGCGATGCAGCTAATATCCGAGCCAGAACGGAGGGAGGATGGAGCGGAGGAGAGGATGTCGGTCGCACATGTAAGGATGAATGATCGGTGGTTGAGAGGGACTTTATGGCGGGCTTTTTTCCAGAAATTCTTGATCCAGATTTTAGGTCCCAAAGGGTCTTAATACCTGGCACTACAAACCTCCTTTTCTTTAGGTAATGCATCTTTTTTGTCACTTTTAAACAGGACAACGGGCCGTATTGGTACATGTAGACAAGTGTGAGGCAGAAAAGTTTAGGATTTCAGGCCTTTTTAATTCCAACATTTTCAGGACTAGTTTGTGGGGGCGGGGGGGTTGTCAGGAAAATGGAGCAAAGTGATCTTTTATGTAAAATGTTCAAAATATAAAACTAATCCTTTTCGTTAATGCATGTGTTGAGGATGAGCTTTGCTGGAAAGCATTTAAGGCATGTAAAAAACTTTTCACCATTAGGCCTTATGGACTTATTCATTGGGAAAAGTAAACTCAAATGATTACAACTTACCATGACTATGCAAAAACATGCCATATCCACAAACTGCGGGGCTTAAGAAAACTTTTACCACATTTCAATTGTATTTTATTTCTAACTAGTTGGAAGATTTTCTGTCTCCACTGTTTAACTGCAAACTTTATTCTGAACACAGGCTTAAAAAGTTTTAGGGAACAAGCTCCCTGAATTGCTGCCATCCTTTGTGACCATGCTACTCTGCACCTCAATGGTGGGCACACAGCACATGGGGTTCGGATGAATAGGCCAGGCCTCACCAAAGACCGCATCGTTTGGATAAAGACGGAGTCCCACAGAAAGAGAGAACGCCTAACAGAGCGAATCAGATCAAGAGAAAATGTTTCGTTCGGCAAATCAGATTAGAGCGAGTCCGGGCTTTACTTTTTAATGCTCAAGCACCCCGTTACTCCACCCTAAGTGGCTCTAACTTGGGGAAATTTACTACCCCTGTTGATTATATGCTTGATAATCAGGTGCACAACTGCTGAGCTGAGTTATCATCTCGGGCTTTTGTCCCCTTTGATCCGTGTGACCGTTGGGGGACCCACTCCTTCTTTTGTACAAGGTCACAGCGCTGGCTCCTTTAGGATGGGCCTGCCCCCGGGTGGTGACCCCTCCGTTTATCATGGTGTCACCGGCACAGAATGCAAGCATGAGTTAGCGCTTTTTCCCTTTCTTTTTTCTTAGGCTTATTCTTTTTTTTTTAGCTCTTTCTCTTTTTTTCATCCACATGCACTGACCTGAAGGCTGCAGACAAACGCTGCTTTGAACCTTTTTTTTTTTCCCAGCAACAGGGGTAACTGATATTTTGGATCCTCTCAGAGGCTTTGGTGGCTCGAAAACTTTAATCAGTAAATAAAGCTCCGCATCGACTGCCACACAACCAGGCGATGCACCTGCCTCTTCAAGAATGCGAGTCCACTAATGACCAAAAAGGAGACATGGAGGTCTGGAGTTGATTGTCCAAACGCAATTCTTGCGTCTGCCTTTGTGAAACCAGGAGTTGTGGATGGACATCACGCCCCTGACCTCTGAACATCAGCGAGGGACGGACCACCATGGATGGGATCAAGCTCAGTGGCTCTGTGGGTGGAAGAGCGAGACACAGAAAGGCAAACAGTGAGAGAGCTATTGAACGAGGCAGAGTGTGAGTTTATGTAAATCTAAAGCCTTCAAGACACATCTGCAGGACAGCTTAACGGTTTTCTCAATAAGACTGAAGCAATTTTAGGATTTGCTCTGTGTCTAAAACCTTTTCATTAACTTTTTTTTATTATTATTCAGTTTTGACAGAATGCAGCACATTGGGAAGACAAAGATGTTAAGAAAAGTACTTTTTTTCTCCTGGCAACAACTACAGGAAGTGAGGAGGAAGTCACCTGATTTGCCTAAACACAAGGCAACATAAATAACACTTTTTGATATATGCCAAACTTATAAACTTCCTAAATAAAAAGTTTCTTGAATGCTTTCCATTCATCATGCCGGAACATGTGCTGAAGCTTGCATCATTTGGGAGTAGAAATTAACTCATTAATTGTCTACTAACTTTAATTGTTTCCTTCATACAGGTGCAAGGTCTGATTGGTTCTACAAGCTTCCCTCTGCAGATCAGGAGCGTCCCCATTTTGGAAACAAGGTTAAAGCCTATCTAAGGTGCAGATGAAAAGCTAAATAGTCGAGTTTGTCCTGTTCACACTTCAACACCAAAGTCTAAAGCAGGCCCTGCTAAATTTGCTCTGGAAAGGGTAAAGTGACAGAAAAGGAGCATGAATGAGGATTGGGGGTCTGTGGGTGTGTGCTCGGCCTCTCTGTGTTTGCCCCTGTGAATTTGCTCCTGTGTGTGTTTTCCTGTGTTTGACAAAGTTGGGGCGAGGGGGGGGGGGGGACCTGGAGAAAGAAAAAGGGGAAAATAAGAGCAAGCGAAGGATTTGAATGTGGTGCAGAAAGAATGGGGGGGGGAGGCAGGTTTTTGGAGGGAAAAAGGAGGACCAGGAACCTTGAAGTTTGTGTGGCCAGATTGTGTGCTGCTTCACAGCACGGGGAGCGTAAATTGGTGAGATTTATAGATTGAAGCTGCAGGAAGCATCATTGCAGTCTGGGAAATATGTATAGAGAAAGAGAAAGCGCGAGAGAGGGACAGAGCGGGAGAGTTAGAGGGCGCGAGGGAGATCAAGAGCGAGGCTGCATTAATATGCTAATGTCCTGAGTGAATGCACAACAGGCCCACTGACCAGGCTAATCACTAGTGGACACACACTGGGGCTAATCCCCAACGCAGCACTGACACACACACATGCGCGAGGAGAACATGCACATGTTTAGATAGTGACATCTTTAGCATTAATTAGTGTCCAGCACAGCTTGAAATGTGTGAAATGATCAGGTTTGGATTTCAGTTTCTGAAATGATTAGAGACTTGATGAGCGGGAGGATTTCAAGATGATTTAAAAAAGGTACAACCGATCGCTTCCATCGGTCTAATGACAAATGACAATATTTTAAGGTTTCATGTGATGCAGATTAAGTGCAAATTAAAACACAAAACAGAGAAAAAGATCAAAAAGGTTGCAAAGTTCAGACATTGAAAGACTGTTTTAGTAATTTGGCCATTTAACAAAGTAACGTTTTAATCTGGCATACATGCAAACACATCAACATCACCTGTTCAAATCTAGAAAACAAGAGTGTACAACTGATATGATTACCAAAAATGTCTGTGTATAAAGTGCTATGACACATTAAGATAAAATTATCTTTAGTCCTTGAATTTGAACTCTTGTTGCTTTTATTTGCCTTACCATCTTATTTCATGTGATGTGTTTAAATCTGATACGTTGGTACATTTGTTTACATGTTTTCTGAATAAAAGGAATAAAAAAAATATGTCAGGATCTGTTCTGGGTTTTTGCTGTCTATGTGAACTAAAAAAAATCACAAACTGCTCAAGTCTTTAATGACATTATGGGCAAAGCAATCCAAAAATGGCAAATCATTACAAGCATATTGTTTTTTATTCACATTTTTTTTGTCTGAGGTTAAAGTTGGTGAGATGAATATTTAAGGTAAATTTAACTTAACATTCCACAAAGACTAATCATTGAGTTTACTTATGTGATATAAACATATAGTAAAATATTCTGGGGAAGAGAGTAAATTATTTTTAGTATTTTCATAGAATTTTACCCACAATTCTTTTTGTTCCCAGAGTAAGGTTTTTGTGTTAAACTTCCCAGTGGTTTCCTACATTTTTTGTTTAAGAAATTGGAGGATACAGGTAATTCTGTTTTAAAGCCAGAATGACTGTAATTTGACTGAATAAAATAAAACTCTGTTTCATAATCTGTCTTTAAGGTTTTAACAACCCCAAAAGCAATGTCTAATTTATGTAATTGTAATACCGCATCTATCCGCTTGGGGGTGATGAAGTATTTTCGTCAACAAAAAGTGGAGCTTCTGCCAAAAACTTAAGAACAAAACATAGAAAAAAACTTGAGTTGTATTATTAGACACTTGTTAACTGTTAAGGAACTGAAAACAAGACAAACATTATCGTTTATAAAATATATATGCGACAATAATGACTGCTTCAAATAAGCATTTGTTATTTGGGAGAGATTTAATTATTTTTAGGGGCAAAAAATTAAAAAATATGACATGGAAATCTGATCAAGTGGTTTTCATTTTCATCAAAAAATTTAGACATGTATATAAAATGCTGAGTAAATTTGAATGAATTCATAAATCTGTAATGCATATTTGGGTCATGTTTTAGAACAATTTTAGAAATGTTTAGTTTCCCATGATATAACTCAGAAGTTCACTCTTTTGTTGGATGCTATTCTCTATACAATGAAATTACAATGAACTAATGTAAGTATTTGTATGTAAAACATTTCATTATTACATCATTATCACAGGCAAGTTCTGCAGGAAAATAAGACATTTTAGGGTATAATTTGTCTCCATTGAGATTTAAAAACATCCAGTGCAAAATTTGTTCCAAAGAGAACTGCTATGCTTGTAAAAACAAAAAATATGATTTAAAATCAGAAAGCGAAAACATCAAACATATAGAAAAAAGGCTGATGCTTTAATCTGGACCAAAAATTTTATATTAATGATAATAATCATCATCATCTTTATATCTCACTGCAAAATACATTCCAATGAAATCTGCTCAGTTTTGTTATGGTTTCGTAATACTGACAAAGACTCCCTTATAGGGAACAGTGGGCTGCTACTATGCAGTGCCAGTGACAGCAGTCTGGAGCTAAGGGTCTTGCTCAGGGACCTAAAGTGGCAGTCTGTGGGAATTGAACCCAGTAACTTCCGACCACTCCCCCTAAATATATAAGCTAACATAGAAGTGTACCTGACAGGTGTTTTATTTGGTCCCATAATCTCAACTAATAACACAATTACCTGAAGAGTCATTTGTGGTAAATGCAGCTATTATAGTGTTGTTATCGCAGCTGCTTATCAGAGGTAGGTAGTAACTAGTTACATTTACTCAGTTACATTTACTTGGGTAACTCTTTAAGGAAAATGTACTTTTAGGAGTAGTATTACTATACTGTATTTTTTCCTTTTACTTGAGTAATATTACTCAAATGTCGAAACTCTTACTTGAGTAAAATGTCTGGCTACTCTACCTACTGTGAGTAACTTCATGAATAAAGAACATACTAATTTTAACCAGAAATGCACCAGAGACAAAAACCTAGAGTTTATGATAAAGTGAGACTTCTTGTTTGTACATGAGCTTTGTTGGTTTAATGTTATTTTCCATCTGCTGAGCTCATTGAGCCATTTGGTGGTCAAATGAACATTCAGTAATCAGTAGAATTGTCGTTGAAAGTTCTTAGCAATGTTCTAATATAATGTACATTCATTAACTGCTGTAAGTATTGTAAGTTTAATGTTGAAAAGAAGTTTTAGAAAAGTGTTTCTTTTGTCTTTAGTGTATCTATTGTCTTTAGAATACTAGAATTTGCACATAACTTTACATTACAGTATTTTTTTAATATTAAATCATCAGCTGATTTAGTTACTCTGTACTTGAGTAGCTTTCTAACTGAATACTTTTTTACTCTTACTTGAGTAACTTCTTGGCTGACAACTTTTTTACTTGAGTAAAACCATGCTGAAGTAGTGCTATTCTTACTTGAGTACAGTTTTTGGCTACTCAACCCACCTCTGCTGCTTAACCAGAAAAGTTAAAAACAATAAACTTTCTTAACTGGTCGCGTATGAAAAATATTCTGCAAAACAGTGTTTGTGTCATTTATGAGCTTTTCTTGTTTCAACTCTTTGATATATAATTTAATTAGATGTTCAATTCAATTCAATTTTATTTACATAGCGCCAAATCATGAAACATGTCATCTCAAGGCACTTTACAAAGTCAAGTTTAATCAGATTATACAGTTTGGTCAAAAATGTCCTATATAAGGAAACCAGTTGATTGCATCAAAGTCCCGACAAGCAGCATTCACTCCTGGGGAACCGTAGAGCTACAGGGAGAGTCGTCTGCATTGTCCATGGCTTTGCAGCAATCCCTCATACTGAGCAAGCATGAAGCGACAGTGGGAAGAAAAACTCCCCATTAACGGGAAAGAAATCCTCCGGCAGAACCGGGCTCAGTATGAACGGTCATCTGCCTCGACCGACTGGGCAGAGACAGACCAGGTGTACCTACTATGAAGATAAGAGAGAACAGAAAGTTAAAGCAGAAATGACAACACTTAGAGCATAATTGAAGAACAGTAGAACTCTATAGAGTGAGAAAGTTAGATCCTGATATCCTCCAGTAGCCTAAGCCTATAGCAGTAAAACTATAAAGGTAGCTCAGAGTAAATAACATGAGCCACTCTAGTTATAAGTTTTGTCAAAATGTTGTTTTGGATCAGTTTAGTTTTTCTATTTGATTCTGGAAAAACTAAAATCCACAGGATGGAGTAAATCAGGTCCAATATGTGTTTGTTTCAGCAGTGATTGAACAAACTTAGTGTGTTATTGCATCCACTGGCTTAAGCAGCATGCAGAACCCACCGATGTCCGACAATAACCTTTGGAGCTCCTGAAATGCAAAGCTGAACTTGTCTTGACCTCCTAACCCCCTTGACTGGATGTGTCTCCCTCTGTCAGAGACATGTGAGCCGCATCATGACCGCACAGCCCCTCGCAGAAACCACGCCGCTCTGCTGCACGGATTTGTTCGGGGCCGATGTGCAACTGTACAGGAGCTCTATGCCAAATCCTCCGCCATCATCATGTTTTCATCCGCGCAGGGGGAGGAAGGGAGGGAGGGCTGACTGCGAGGCAAAGTGGTGGTGGTGGGGGGGAGACAGACACACACACACGGGGCCTAGTCGCCACATCTTTTCATGCGAGGAAGCTGCGTCGTTAAACCGTCAGTAATCCGTTTTTATTTGTTGTAAAATGTCGGTTTTGTTAATCCAGATATCGTATATGTGACAGAATGAGACTAAGAGCGGTCAGCCCGGAATAATCTGGTTTGTTCTCGCCTGTCCAGTTCTCCTCTGATCCACTTTAGCTAGCTGGCTAGCTTGCTGGGGGGTAGGTGGCTAAACACGGCTAGCTTACCTTGCCAACTTAAACCAGACACTTAATTTATGTTTTTTAAACGTGACAAGAAATGGCAACTTTGTTTAAACCGTGTACCGAGTGCTGCGCGTACGGGTTTGACATTAAAACCCGACTGAAACAACTTTTGCTTCTGGGAGAGTCAGGCGTTGGAAGTTTTCTTGCTAGCGTTAGCGTTAGCTCCGCTAGTTTACGAGCTGCAGCGGCTAGCGTTAGCCGTCTGAGAGCAGCGGCGGTTTGTTGCCATCTGTCAGGGATCGTAACTCTGCTGCCGTGGGAGGTTTTAATCACTGCGATAAACGCGCTGTGATTTATGTGAATAACATGTTGTTAGTTTGATTTTTAAACGGTCATAACCCTGTTTTTTATATCCGGACGAGACGTTCTTGGCATCAGCTGAGCAGCTGGCTGCTTTTCAAATCTAACTAACGTTACTAAAAAATATAATACTTCTATTCGCGTCTATTTCTTCTGATAGCAGTAGATAAAGTCTTCGCAGTCTTTTAAACAACTGTCTTGACTATCTGTCACTGAAGTGTCACCCTCAGCCACACGCATTAATTTTTTCCCCTTCTCTTCCCTGTGTTTGGAATTTCAGACCCGTTTTTGGTTTCCCGAACCAGCTCCGGCCCGGGCCTCAGTCCGCGGTCTCGAGTTTGATAGCTGGCTGTTAAAGACGACAGCACACCGGCTTAACGCTGCCAGGCGGCCCCTGTGCCCCAGCCACCAAGATGGGAGACAGCAGAGGTGAGCAAAACGGCAAAGATCTGTTTTATTTCGACTGTTTTTTATCTACAATATACCATATTTGTATTGAGATGTTAAACAATGTTTATACTTACATTTGTGATTCAAGAAACTGTGTTTCTCCTAAAGGGAGATTACTGTGCAACAGTTGCAATGCAAAGTGGGAAAGTAAAACACAGATAACATAAAATCAAATAAGTAACTAAAATCAACTAATTGCAGTTAATAGATAAGTATGTACAATATACAACCATCTACATGTGCCATTTAGCAGCTTGAATTAAGATACAGTCAAATAAATCAGAAGGTAAAAATAGTGAAATTGGATAAAGTGACATTTCGGCATCAGGACGCAGCATCTCCACTAACCACCTGAAGGCCTGAGGTTGATTCATTAAACTAAGTCATCATCTTAAAAATAGCAAAGTGAGTTGTTTGCTATTTTTGTTTCATGTTTCAATTTCAGTAATAAAAAAACAGCAAATTATCTGATTCGTCACATTATTTTATTCCCTAAATTCATGTAAGGTACTGATGAACATATACACTTTTTGTGTGCCATGGTGCAAGGATACTTTATTAATACTCGTAGCTAGATTTGTTTTGCAGTGGTTGAATCATTCACACATTTATACAAAAAGCTTAATGAAACCAGAACCATCCAATTAAATGTAACAGAGCCCAAAGTGCTCTTCACCAATCAAATCAAAGCAGGGCACAAAAATATATTTTTCCGAACACAATGGGTAAAAACCATAAAACCAACTAATCTAGACTTAATTTAATGTACAAAAATGAATTATTCACATTATAATAGTTGTGTTGGGAACAAAATAAGAGCATGTTCTTTGCGCGATCGCTGACTTGGTCATTTTTTTTATGTAGCATCCAGACACATCTTAAATATTTAAAGTACTAGACAAATGTGCATGTGGACAGACTTTCTCATCCCAAATATGGGAGGCATATTCACTACATTACAGTGATTTGAAGTATATTAGAATAAAAAGCATTAAGCTATAATCGAGCTCAAGCAGCAGCCAGACAGCCCCGAGTGAATTTCATAAACATTGTAGAAAGAAACAGTATATTTTCATTGAGTTTCTTTTAAAAGGTTGCTGATGTCACTCAAGAAGCTGTCGGTTTGCTGTAATTCACTACAAATATCACTAGAGGAGTTTCTGTGACTTTCTGACGGTGCCATTGTCACGGTTATTTGGACACGTGGTGGTTACGCCGTACTTGCCAGTGTAGGGGGATGGTTAGGGCTCTCCTATCAGTCTGATAGTTTCACAACCGGCTGGGGGGGAACTCTTCTCTCTCAGAGCTGTGTTACCAAACCATGACACCAAAAAAAAAGTGCGGTCCACCAGAATTGACAAAGACTCCTGGATAGGTGTCGAAACGTTTTCAGAAAGGACTGAGCGAAAGTCCGCTCGCCTCCGATTTAAGCCTGTTTGCTGTTGCGATGACCCGGATAACTTAGAAGTTGCACAATGATGAAATTGATTCACTAAAAAAAACGTAAATAAAGGGTCGTTATGGTTCGGTCAATATCGAAATGGCAGAGTTTCCTCAAGCATTTATTATTCTTATTTCTTTTTAGGGGAGATTTTTAAGCAAAGTTATGGATTGAAATCTAATTCAAGTGTTTATTAGTGTTAATGCATCTGAACACTGAATCTTTGTTGGTAAACTAGGAGTAAAAATCATAAAATATTCCAGTATAACAGCTAGTTTACAAGATTAATTTCCCTTTGTGAGAAACAACTTTTGACGTAGCAATAAAAGTCAGTGTTTGATTGGTTTTATAAGGACTGGTGTTGTCAGCTGATCTTTATTATCGGAAGAAAAATAAACAGATCAGGTGAAAAATAGCATTTAGCCTAAAGCAGCAGTGGCGATGCAGTCCAGACCGCGACCGGTGATGGTGTCGGGTTTTTGAAGCTATCAAAGCAAACACGACTGCTAATTTATCACAGGCAAGTCTGTCACAGTATTTGTTTCAGTAAAACTGACCTAAAACATTAAAAAAAAAATAATAATTAAAAAAATCTCCCGTAGACATATTACAGACTTCCAAAATGGTAGCGTAAATTAGGCAAGGCAAATTCATCTGTGTAGCACATTTCAGTACAAGGACAGCACAAAGTGCTTTACATGATTAAAACAAAGGAAAGTAAAAACAGATGGAATCAAATGTAGAAAAATAAAACAAATGGAAACTAAAAGCAAATATTAATGATTTGAAAAACAGTTACAGACATAAACTTATTATTTTTCAGTTAACAGTTTATCTAGAACAGTTGAAGGCAATTCTAAACAAATGTGTTTTTTATCTTGATTTAAAGGAACTTAGGCTTTCAGCACTTTTACAGTTTTCTGGAAGTTTGCTCCAGGTAAGTGGAGCATAGGAACTAAATGCTGCTTCTTATTTTACTTTAACAACACAAAAGATCACGACATCCAAATTCAACCTGGTCTGTGGTTATTTAACATAAAATGCATTTAATCTTCATTAGTGGCATTAAAATACAATGTTAAACATAAATTGTTGTTTCTCAGTCTAAACCCACTGGTCACCAAGTGATAATAGTTTTCCATCTGCTGTTACCTGTTTTGTTTGATGTCTAATTAAAGTATATTTATTTAATAACTACCTAAAAACCTGGTTTCGTCCTGTCTGCATGGTCCTAAATGCTGCTTTGAAGTTTTTATCTAAAACAGGACAACTTGGAAATGTCAGTGAATCCTCTGAAAGATGACTTCTTTAATCCAAATTAACTGAAATAAATGTTTCACATTTCAGAGCTTCAGTTTATAATGTTTTGGGGGATCATTTTTTTCACATAAAACTGTTAAACTTTTTCCACAAAGAATATATTTGCCAACAATGTGTTTCCACACTCAGGATGTTTTGCCTAACAGATTACTCAAACCTGCAGCTGCAAACATGTTATCGTCGGCTTTTTACGTCACTCAGAGAATTAAACCTCCTCTGACGTCCTCTCTGGTCGTCTCTCGTCAGATTCTCGCAGTCCAGACAGTTCGTCTATGTCTTCCCCTCCATCGGGCCAACGCTCGCCCCCGCTGGTTCCGTCAGCGGCGTCCATGACTTCGCTGGCGCCCATCACCACCAGCGGGGTCAACAGCCCCATCAGCAGCATCGGCTCGCCCTTCTCTGTTATTAGCTCGTCACTGGACTCCCCCTGCCTGCCCGGCACACCGTCGGTGGGATACGGCCCAATCAGCAGCCCCCAGGTAAGCAAGGCTGGCGTGGCAGGATGCCTAGACGTTATCCTGGAAGGATTACAAATGATAATAGTTTAACTTTTTTTGTTTAAGACTAAAATCCAAAATATGTTAAAGTAAGTGTTTTGATTATTCTGTCATATTTCTGCCTTTGGCGTTTGCTTTTTTTCAGTATTGATTTCACATCCACTATTAAAGTCTATTAAAGACTGGAGCCGGACATTTCAGCCTTTTGCTGATTTTTGTTGTTTTAGTTCGATCAAGTGTAGGTCTGAACGATTTTGGAAAATAATCTAATTGCGATTTTTTTTTTTCTTAATATTGCGATTTAATGCAATTTATTTTTCCAGTTTAATTTATCATGTCTTTTTAAACATATACAAACAACAAATCATTTTGTTTCCTCGCCGTGCGGATTAGTTGCTAAAAGACTCGCAGCATCTAAACTCAGAGCAGAAATTATTGCGTTCTGCCTACAATATATTTCAACCAAAATTGCAATTTTGACTTTTCTCTACATTAACCACAAGCAACAAAAATGGCGTCTAGATAAAGATGTTTGTAAACAAGGACTATTTAAAACTAAAGAACTTTTAATGTTTCTATTAATCAGAATATTATTCAAGAGAACAGCTTTTAATTGATTTGGACATCAATCCTTGTTGAACATAAAGTGCAACCAACAAGCAAGTCTATGTATTAAACTGATTGACCTGTACTTAATGCTATGTATGATTATATAAACACTAAAACAAGTAATACAATTAGATTTTCTCACTTCCGCAACTGTCTTCCCTTCCATGTGGAGGCAAACACACTTTAAACATTTTACCAACACCTAATGGACGTGTCTATTTCCCTAATTGTTACATAGCCAAAAATTGCAGACTCTGCGATTTGGAAATTGCGTTTTTTTTAAATTGCGATTATATTGAAAATGCGATTAATTGTTCAGCCCTAATCAAGTGTCACAATCTGCATTCGCTTACGGTTATGGGACGGAAACAAGTTGGTACCAAATGTCAAAGTCGGGGTTTTAAATGGGGGTGTGGGTTGATGAAGGGTTGATCCCGCTCAGCAAACCCCATCTTTGTGTCGTTCTCTCAGATCAACTCGACAGTGACCATGTCAGGGCTCCATGCGGTGAGCAGCTCCGACGATGTGAAACCTCCTCTTGGCTTGAAGCAGCTGTCGTCCCACAGCCCGGGGCCCATGCTTTCCCAGAAACGCCTCTGCTCCATCTGTGGAGACAGATCCTCTGGTCCGCAAACCTCTTTGATTCGGCAGTCTCGACCAAACTTGCATCAAAGCAGTCCTCTGACTTTTGCTGTCTTTTCACCCTTTTTTGCTTGTCAGGTAAGCACTACGGCGTCTACAGCTGCGAGGGCTGCAAAGGCTTCTTCAAGAGAACCGTGCGGAAAGACCTGACCTACACCTGTCGGGACAATAAAGACTGCACGGTGGATAAGAGACAGAGGAACCGCTGCCAGTACTGCCGCTATCAGAAATGCCTGGCCATGGGCATGAAGAGGGAAGGTGAGAGAGCTTCAAAAAGACGCACTCTTTCATTTATTTCAAAGATAAATGTTCTGTTTTAAAGGTAAAAAAAAAAACAGAACAGGTTTCAAAGAGATAAAAATGTCCCTTTTAAACCCAGTGGGGTCGGGAGGTTCTGTCAGATCCTCTTCAAGTGTTTTGGTTTATTTTTCTATAGCTTACAGTAAAAAAAGGGAGAGAACCTTTTAAGGTCATCAGCTTTTATTATAGGCAGCAATTTATTTTATTTATTTTGTCCTTGAATCATTTTACTGTGAATCAAAATCAAAAGTGTTTTGCGTCTAATGTAGACAAAGATTTTTAAATAAAGAACAAAGTAAGTATCCTTTGGGGAAGAGAGAATCAGGAAGCTGTTGTCTGGTTCGTTTTTGGAGCATCAAGCGTTATTCCTCATTTTATTGAAACATCCGATCATTTCTACAAAAGAGAAGAGCAAAACCTGCCCCAGACGGGCTTTTTAAAGAAGTATAGCACATCCCCATTCTGCTTAGATTGTTCTATATAAAACTCAGACTGTTAACTGTTGGGTTACCTGAGTTAACCAGGTGTGCGTTCCGGTAAATATAGATGATTTGTTAATGAGAATATTAAAATGTCCAGATGTGGAGCAGACTAAATGATTTTCTCCACATGAACTGGAGTCTCATCGCAGCAGATCAACCTGCATCCTTTTTTTTAAACCAGGTTATCGCTTAGAGTTCAAGAAGTAATCGGGTTGTTTTGGTGTTTCTCATATTCTGGTTTTATTTTAGGGAGAATTTCACAGCAGGCTCAGTTTCAAAATGAAGTATAGTTTTATTAAAGCTACATGAATGTTAAACAGGAGCGGTCTCTTTTAGTTAGGCACATATAAAGCAGCTGGTCTTCTGTGCATTTCTCATTAGATATGTGACCTTGTCTGATGCATATCTAATTTTGCATATCTAATGTCTAAAAACATACTTTTTGCAATAGTATTGGTTAATGTTGCAGCAACAACATGACAGCATAGTTTAAAAAAAAATGCTGTTTCTGGTTGCTGTTTTGTTTTAGCACTGAAACAGCATAGTGGTATTCTCTACCACCTTACTGCCTCTATACCATCTCAAACATTTTACGCTGCATTATTTAATTATTGCTGCGTTATTAAACAACAGGTGTCACCAGATTTATCACTAGTCCAAAGAACCTTAGCTAACACTTATTACCGTCCAGCCTGTTTTACGCTGGATGCGTATTATGATAACAATACATTAGTGATGCGTTGTGCAGCCATAAACACTAGTATTGCATCAATATTTAAAGTGTATATTATTTTTTTTATTTTCATCAGAGCAGGTAAATCTGTAGTAAAGCTATTTCCAGGAATAATATTTCAGGCAGTAATTGTTTATCATTCAGACATATTTTATCTGCATATGTGTTAAAACCAGACTAATTTGATCTGAAATACAACAGAAGTGTTTCGTAACAGTTACCATTAAATAAAAGTTGTCATTAGAACCGATAAAGGTGTTTTAAGGCCGATATGATTATTCTGACATCAGTCTAACCGGTACCGATATGTGCTGCTGATTTATTTGGGGGGCCGATATTTTTTATTTTTTTTTTTCGAGATTTACTCGATAAAAAGGACAATTTTAACAAATGTTACACGTCTCAAAACTTTCGTAAAAAACAGCTAATATTAACTATCGGGTACGCTGAAAAAACATGCGTCACAACTCTTATGGCAGCGATTTTCTCGCACTAAATGAACGCATCCCAGCGAGAAAAGAGCTTATTTAGTTCGTAGGAGGAGAAAAAAAACTGACATCACCGCTGCAGTGTGAGGACATTATTTTATGTAAAGTTAGATGCTGTACGCGTAGCGATTGCTACGGAAGAAACATGTCCAGCAGTGGCAGCTCACCAGCTGGAGACCAGACGTGTGTTTTTAGAGAAGCAGACAGACGCCACTGTTTCCTCCTGCTCACAGTGAGACAGAGACACTTTCAAAGGCCAGATCAGCCAAATTAGACAGTTAAAACTTCATCAAAAGTTGAAAACGTACCTTTGTTGTTGTTAGCATCCGATCTTACAACATTACCATCCGCTCTCTGCCAGGGACGGAGTGGCAACGTATGCGCTTCACGTGATCTCAAGGCACGGCTGCTGAATACGCCGAAGAGTCGGCCGGTCGATATATCAGTCGACCTCTAGTTGTCATTTTTAGATTATAACTCTCTCAATGTTTTATCATGTCACATTTGGATTTATTGAACGACTATAGCCTGTCGCAGCATGTTTTCTTGCTTTAATTGTCCCTAAAGTCCAACATCTGAGTCGTTATTGAACAGCCGGGTGTAATCTGGGGTCACTGTGTGGAAAAAAAAAAAAACATGAGCTGGTCTGTCGCTACAGAGCCGCTGGGAATTCTCCCAGATTACATCTGTTGCATAATCTCTTAATTTGAAGTACTTTGCATATTCATTGCTAAACTGGATTTATGCACTGACCTGCCGTACAGAAGTGGTTGATATTGTGTGTCTGAAAGTGGGAGGGTGACGTGTTTACAGTAGGGGATGGAAAGAACGAGGAAAGAGTTGTAGAGAGGGATGTGGGGGTGGATAAGTCTTGTAAACACTAACCCCTTGCCCTCTCTCTTCCTCTTTTTTTTGTTTCCTCTCGTTCTCTCTCTCTCCCCCTCCCTCCTTCTGTAGTGGCCAAGATGAACAACAGATGTAAGGAGAAGAGGGAGGGAGGGATGGGGGGGGGGTGTGGCTGTCTGTATGAGCGATCTCACCATAGAGACAGATTTGCTGCCACTTAAGGAGCTCGTTTTAAATCGTTTTATTTTCCATAATTTAATGCCAGGCCTGAGAGGCAGACCAGAGCGAGCCTTCAATGACTTCCACAGGTGTTTTCACCCTTTGTGGATTTGCACTTAGACAAATATTCACACTTCCTGAGTCGTCCCCATTCTTTTTAAAAAAAAAGGCTATTTTACGCCCATCTGATTGCTGCACAGTTAGGACATAGCTGCATTTGTTAAGAGGCTTAATGAGACTTTGATGCTTGTGGGGCTGGAAGTATAGATGCTTCATTTCCTGCACATGTTTTTATTTGACTCTCATTTATGGCACGGCATTTAATTTTCTTTCTCCATCTCACAAGCCGATCAGTGTAGATGGTTGATAAAGCGGAGTAAAGGGAGTCTAATTACACTGTTGCCAACAGCAACCTAAATCATATTGTGTTTTTTTTTCTCCTAACGGTGTTTAAACCTGTGATTTTACAGTAAATGATTATCAAAAATCCAGATGCAGCTTTAATTTGCTACTTTTACACATATAACATTTAAATAGGACTAATAGTTATATAAAATAATAAATAAAACCTTGTTTTAAAAACTGTTTCAGGCACATTTATGTTTTTTATGACGACATAAATCAGTTTTTGCTCTGAGACCAACATGCAGATGCAACGTCTAAAATTAAACGTATAGGTAGCAGCAGGTGTAACAAAGCCGGGGCGGTGGTGTGTCTGCAGGGCAAGAAGATTAATTTTCATGCGTGTCTTTCCATCTGTAGCGGTAAAATAAGTTTGAGTCAGGAAACTCCCTCAAAATGTCGCCGGTCAGATTTACATCAGGATCTGGAAAATAAGCCTTGATCAGAGATTTCAGCTCAATAGCTAAATTAAAAACAAAGCCTATAAAAAATTCTCCACATCCCGACTTCTGATGCCAACACAGATGTTTGTTTTTCAGAAGAATTAAATATCTGGATTATTTTAATGGTCAAAAGTCCTTGAAAAAAAGCTGGGATCCGCCGGTGTAAACAGTTCTGACTGGTTTCTATGAACATGTTTATAGAATAACAATAATTAACAAATAATCAAATTACATTCCAGACTCATGTGAGGTAGACTGATAATGCTTAAGTTGTTTAGCTGTAATGTATTGTGCTGAGCGGCTTAATTGGATGGAGGGGGTGGTAATTTAGTTTGTGGAGAAATTTCTTGATTGCAAATAGAAACTCGTGTTCAGGAATTACATTTCCTCGGGCTGTTTTAATAATTTCCTACTTTGCAACCATATAATTTATGAATTCAGTGTTTTAGTTGTCTCAGCGGCATCTGTACTTGTTATTAAGGGCGGTGTGAATTAAAACCTAAAGTACATAAAAGTATAAACATTTCTTTTAACTACAAACTGAACAGAAATGTGTTTTTATATTTTTCTTTTACATATTTTCATGCCGTTTTACATTTCTCTGCTTCTCCTTCTGTTCACAAACCTTTTCTGACGCTGATCTTCTTTCCTGGCCTCGCTGTCACACATTTTTACCTTTTTTAATCTCACTTTTCTCTTTATCTTTCATCTTTGCCCTTTTATTTTACTCCTTTCATACATTTTTTTTTACCTGATCTACTCGACCATCATCACACCTTCTCCTTTCCCTGCTCCGTTCTCCAACGTCGTTTATCCTGCGCTCGTCCTTTCCCGCTCTGATCCCTGGTTCTGCAGCTGTCCAAGAGGAGCGGCAGAGGAACAAGGAGCGCGAAGGCGAGGTGGAGTCCACCAGCGCGGTGAACGAGGAGATGCCGGTGGAGAAGATCTTAGAGGCTGAGATGGCTGTAGAGCAGAAGACGGAGCTTCATGCGGATGGAAGTTCAGGCGGCAGCTCTGTGAGTAACGACCATGTTCCAAACCTGAATCTGAAGTTGGAATATTACAAACGTGTTCTGGTGCTGCAGGTTGAATTAAATCTTTTTAATCGACTGTCCCTGTGAGTAATAAACCTCCATTTCTGTGCCTTTCAGCCCAATGATCCTGTCACCAACATCTGTCAGGCAGCAGACAAGCAGCTCTTCACTCTGGTGGAGTGGGCAAAGAGGATCCCTCACTTCTCAGAGCTCCCTCTGGATGATCAGGTCATCTTGCTCCGTGCAGGTTAGTCTCCGGCTTTATTAGCCACAACTACCGCTAGTCAAGTTTATTTATATAGCACGTTTCATTAACAAGCGCTGTACACGAACAAAAAAACAGTAGAGGGAAATATTAAAAGAAAAACATTACAATAAAGGAACAATCTAAGTAAATCCTTGACTAGACTTCTTTCACTGGAACAAGAATCTCACTGGAAATTCTTACTATAAATAGAAACAATTAATAACAAGCATCATTAATAGTTTCTATTCATAATAAGATATTAAATAAGTAGCAGGGCCGGGATAAAAAAATAAAATAAAATCTATTTTCCAATTATGAATCAATTCTCATTAATTTCTAAAGATCGAGTCACATAACCAAAGATCGATTTAAAAAAAAAAAAAAAAAAAATCCATTCTGACCTTAAATGTGAGCCGGCACACACAAAACTCAGTTTTCACGACTGCGTACGCGATGTTGCACTATAAACTGCTCGGCTTCAAGAAGTCTTCACATTGAACCTTTTCGTATTTGACACTGAGCTTGATGCACTGAGCTGCTCCAGGCAGCCGGTCGGCCTCACAGTCCTTCTCTCTGTGTGAGCACTGGTAGATGTGCTGTGGTAGCCTGCTGGAAAAGAAACGGCTCTACATGCTCAACCCGCTAGCTAATTAAACATTTAACTATCCCTTCTCCCGCTTCGTCCCGTTGGCAAAAAGTGTGGGAATTGTAAGAATTTGTCACAAGAAATGTAGGAAACGGGTACGCTTGGCTGTGAAGGTAAAAGGTCAGCTGAGAGTCCGTGCGGCTCACAGTATGTGGGAGCTGTGATATTGTGTTTTTTATCAGTAAAGCACACCGGGAACCGACTTTAGTTTGGTAACCGCGTTAGTCTATTAGTTCTTCCTCTGCTCTGAGATCTCAGCACAGCAAAAACAAAACAAAGCGCCAAGCTCCACCTAGTGGTCGGAGGCATGGCTCGACATGCATCACAGGAGCCTTCACTCTCCAGTCTGGGAGGAGAATTTTTAATGTGATATGTTTAATGTTGCACCAGGTTAGTGTCCAAGTTTATTTTTCATTTTGGTTTAATAAAGTGTTTTGAATTTGATTGAATAGAAATAGCAGCTGTCGATATCTCTGGTGTCTCTGTTTTCTACCCTGGATCTGTTTGGGTTTTATTTATGAAACTAATTCTCAACACTCGGGGAGAGGCTTTGGTCCTTAGAGCCGCCATTAGCTACCATTGCTTTATTCATTTACTGTTGAATGCTAATATAATACTAGTATCGATATGTTGCATAACTACACAGTCATGTAATTCAGTTAACAGACAAAAAATGTTGTTTTAATACCGGCAATCAAATGTGAGATTGGATATAAAAAAAATCTATTCTAAGAATGGAATTAAATCCATTCTTGAAATCTGAATCAATATTCAGCCCTACTAAGTAAATCTTTGGGGGTTTTTGATCTAGAGGAGTTTTGTCCAACTATAGCTGCATAACTTGATATTACCTGCATTTTATCATATGTAGTGTAAGTTTCTGTCTTTCACATTCTTAAACTGTAACAAATGGGTCAGATGATGTTTTAATGTTCCTTCCTGACGATCATTGTTCTTGTGTCATATAAAAGAGCGTAAATCCTGCAAATCCACTACAAAATCACCTCTGATAAACTAAATAATAATCTTTCAAACCAGTTTTAACTTGTTAATTGTATGAAACTGGTTTTACTTTAAAACCTTTCAAAGTGACGCCATTATTTTGCGCTCTGAAGTACGGATGAAATCTCCTCTGGGTGTTCAGATGATCTCCCTGCTGGGAGGCAGCCTGCTGTCACAGTTCTTGTGTGTAAAACCCGTTTCTAACAATCAGCTGTCTGTGTTTACAACAAACTGTTGCAAAAGGTAAATAGCAGCCTGCATTCCTGAAGGCCAGAGCAAACTGTATCAAAGCTCAGTTCTGAGTCTGTGATTGGGAGGCCGGACATTTCACAGTTTGAAACGATGCTCAGAAAGACGAAGAACTGGTTTGTGCATCAGCGTTTTGTCTAAGCCAGAACGGCTTCGTTGGGAAAGAGGTTTTCAGGGTTTCTTTTGGTTTTATATAATCTGTTGTGACACATTTGGTTCCAGTTAGATTTAAAGTGTTGCATAACTGCATAAAATGGTGCTGTGTCTAACCTTAAATAGGTCAGAGGTTTTGATCCATAGATTTGAGCCTTTATAATATGGCTTTAACATCAGCCTCTAATGTCAGACGTTTTTAGTAATTATCTTAATTATTCTAGTAACAGAATTGAACAGACTCTTGGAGTATTTAAGATTGAGATGCTGAGACACCAACTGTCCTACAGGCTGGAACGAGCTCCTGATCGCCTCCTTCTCCCATCGCTCCATCTCGGTGAAGGACGGCATCCTGCTGGCCACCGGCCTCCATGTCCACAGGAACAGCGCCCACAGCGCCGGCGTTGGAGCCATCTTTGACAGGTAATTGAAGTGAGCATGCGCAGAAGAAAAGGTTTTCCTCGGGATTCGGCAGAGTCATTCACGAAAGATGCTGTTAATCGGAGGGATCTGACGTGTTAAGGATATTTTCAGAAGCTTTTGCTACTTTATCAGAGATCAGAGCTTAAAATGATCTGCTTCTGCAGACTATGATCTCATACTAAGAGAAAATGTACAATCCCTGCTTAATTTTACCTTTTTAATTTAACGATCATTTGTCTCAATGGTTTTTTTATGCTTTTACTTAGTATTGGATGCTTATTAAGGTTATTAATTATTGACTGGGCTACGTATTTAGGATAGTATCTTCTCATCTTTGGTTGGCTGCAACTGCTGTGTTCTGCATTGGCTGAAAGATTCTGCTTTTTTATTTTTTTGTTCTGGCTGTC
Organism: Fundulus heteroclitus; assembly: GCF_011125445.2. Lineage (NCBI taxonomy): Eukaryota > Metazoa > Chordata > Actinopteri > Cyprinodontiformes > Fundulidae > Fundulus > Fundulus heteroclitus. The sequence continues at coordinate 1,206,247 of NW_023397252.1, read as the reverse complement.
AGACTTTAGTGCATGCGAGGCAAAGGGGGGGGGGGGTGATTAATGCTTACCCATGAACATGCATGCACACCCACCCTGAGTTAGCGGCATAGCACCCACTGTCGTATTTAATAATGCAACAATAATGGCTGGAGAAGGGAAAAATACTAACAAAGGAATATTTCATAGCAATTTTCTTAAGATGATTTAATTTCCGTGTTAAGAGTGCATCCCATTATTGTGAATATTCTAGAGCATGTTTGTTTTTAAAATTTTTTCAGTTTTTGGTATTTTATCTTAATTTTGAAGATATTTCTATTGTGACAAAACCTATATATAGTAGCTGGTTTAATGACCTCACGCAAGGTTTGGACGATTACCCTAATAAATAAAGTTTAGGTTAAGTGAAGCTGTCCCATATAAGGCATTAGGAAGTAATTATATATATATTATCTGCTGCTTTATATATTATTTAATTTTTGTATTTGATTGCTATCTTCTTTGATCAAAATGTGTTGCTGCAGATCTCAGAACGTCCTAAAAAAATCAAGTCTCGTCACAACGTGTTAATTCACTGTCAATTACACTAACTATTTTTGTTATAAATGCTTAATTTTGCTCACTGCAAATCGCTCATTTTCTGCTGATAATTGCCTCAAAACTCTGATCCTTTGCTGCAGCAGGATTATTTTCAGCTTGACGTCATCCTCTGTTTAAAAGGAGTCATTAAAAATTACATAAACACACGATTTGTTTTGTTTTTATATGACTTTACTTTGTGTAGGTCTTAAAGCGCTCCCTGCTATTCTACGTCGTTTCAGAAAGTTAAATGCATCAGTCCTAAACTAAGGCTGATTTTTGTCAAAAAAGAAAAGAGCCATTGGCCCTTTTCATGTTTAAGAATCCAGAGGAACGGTGTCGTCCACAGAAGGACGAAGTCGTTTTTTAATGTCCTGGTTTTTGTTTCACTGGGTTCCCCGCCTCCAGTCCTCAGCAGCATCTGTAGTCGAACCTTTAGATCAGGGGTGTCAAACATACGGCCCGTGGGCCGGATCCGGCCCGCCGAACAATTTAGTCCGGCCCTGTGGCTAAATGCATTATCATTATAAAAAAAAAAAATCTTTTTCTTTTTTTTTTTTTTTTATTTATTTTTTTTTCCCCAGTGTCCTGTCTGGCAATGTGGCAATACGATGCCACAAAGAGCTCATCAGATTTGACTTTCACAAGTGGACAAGATAAAAGGAAGAGAATGATAAAACAATTATTGAAAAAAACGTGTACCTCGTATAATTGAAAATATGCAGTTCCAATATTGTCCGCGCTGTGTTTTAATTAGCAGATTAAGCTTCAGGTGTGGAAAAATTCAAATCATTTCTTAATTTTTATCTGTTTGATGTATTTTGTCATGCAGGACAGTGTTTTTAAGTTCCAGAAAATGTGAATAAATGTTTTTCAACATTGTACAATCACTGTGATCAGTTCTTGTGCATAATGCACAAGTAAATGTTTAACTGAGTAAAAGTATTGTTGAAATTGCACATACTTTTCTTAAAAACGCTGAGGTTATTCATAATATATTGTGTAAAAGTGAAATTAACTTAATATAAAAATCAACAACAAGTCCACATTTATTAGTTCTATTTAATCTTGCAATGAGTTAACTCGTGTGGCCCTCTTGAGATCAGATTAAGCTGAATGCGGCCCCTCAACCAAAATGAGTTTGACACCCCTGCTTTAGATGCATCCCTGCTCCACCGCAGCTGGTGGTCGGGGTCTGCAGTGAGTCCTGCAGAAAAGTAGGCTTTGAGTGGGAGACCCCTGGTGTAGTGGCATTTTATAGTTCAGCTGTAACCATCTTGAGGCTTTTTGCACGCTGAGGTGATGCTCAGTAAAGCAAGTCGATCATCAGTCGGGTCTCTTGGTTCTCTCAGGTCTGCCTCAGACTAAACTCGGCTCTAAAGGCGAAAACGCTGCGTGAACAAAGCCCCGCGTTGTGTCATTTGGACGTTCTGGCGTCCTCTCTCTGGATTCTTTGAGCAGACGTTCATAACGGCTTATTTCTATGCACACTAATGAGCATCTGTGTAATGACATTGTAATAACACATTGTGATTGAATACACAGGGCGAACAATGCTGAGGTTGGGGCCCTATTTGACAGGTAACTACGCCACAACACAAACACTTCTCTTGAACCCCCCCCCTCCTCTTTGACTTGATGTGAAAATAAGCAGAACAGCTGAGTCTTCGTAGCTTTTTTCCCCGATTCCTCGGTGCAAAATAAAAATCTGAACAGAAACCACGGCATACGGCTCAGCCTTGGCATGGTTTGTCTGACGCCATCTTTTTATTTATTTATTTTGTGCCTTTGATTCGGTTTAATCTCCCAGAGGAATCTTCTGCTCATCGCTTTTAACTACAAACATTTTTGAGACAAAAAACGGAAAGAAAATCGGTTCTTTACGCTGTTTCTTCCAAACCATTAGTGCTGTCAGAAGATCTGTGCTTGTTTGGACAGATATTACACCCGTCTCCAGGTCTTCTGCTTACATTACTTTACCGTAGAGGTTTATATAAATTGTTCTGGCCAGCATCAGTAAACACCAGCTGTGATCGGAAACACAATCTGCTCTTTTCTTCTTTTATATCTACTAACCTTTAAACCAGATAAGTCTACACAGGAAAAAAAAACTCATTTGGAGTTTTACTGGTTATTGCAGTTAGTTAGGTGTTGCCTGTGAAAAAAACATTAAAATCAGATCCATTTGTAGATAAGCACACTTTAATTTGCATGTTTTGCTGAATCCTTCCTGGTGGTTTTATCTTTAATACAGGTGATACTTTTCTGTGAGACACTGTTAATGAATTCTTACACATTTCCCACAAAGCATGCTAACTTCTTTATTTAAACATCCTGATTAATGAGGCAGAGGAGGATCTCACTGAAACATTTCAGCGATTGTTGTTTTTTCTTTTGCTTTCTGTCTTTTCTAAACAGTTTTGTTAATTTGGGTATCAGAATAAAAAGATGGCAGCTTAAAGTGGACAAATTCCTGAATTAGCTTTTGTTATATTTATGTTTCCTAGATGAAATATACACATGAGAAAAACAGATTAAATCAGATTAGACATGGAGAGGTCGGATATGCTAAAGGTTTATTTTAACCTTTCAAACTTTGCAAAACTTTTAACTAAATTTTATTCAACTGTAGCAAAATAAGAACAGTACATTTCCTAATGAGTACATTTTTAAAATATATTTAACTCCTAAAGGTGAATAATGGGGAAATATTTGACTGGGTTAACAGGTTTTCTTTCTAAGAACCAGTAACTAATTTTAGCCACACAGGCTGCGAAGCTCTGAGACTAACAAACACATTAAGTTCAAGTCAGACTGTAAGAAAATCACTTTTCTGCCTTTTGTTGTTGAATGAAGTCATTTGGAGTTAAAGCAGTTAAAACTGTGAATTAATGTAAATTAATCTTTGTTTTGGCTGTAATAGTTTAGAAAAATGAGCTGTTAAAACATTGCTGACCATGTCTGGCTTTATGAAGATGCCTAAATTACAAAATAATCCTATCATAATAAAAAATGGAAGCAAGTCTTCTCTCTCAGCACTTTAACATACCACAGTTGTTCTAACTCCCGGGACATTTTAAAGCATTTGAATTAAATCCTCTGTTAATATATTTATATTCTGTATAGCTGCAGTAAAGCACAGAGGAACCTGGTTGGTGAAAATGATGATATCCTTAATAATAAAACTGCAGTTAGGTGAATTGTTTTGGGTCAACTGTAGCTGTCAGCTGAAATACAAAGTCCAAAATACTGCAGACTTTAAACTACCGCTGCACCTATTCAGCTGTGATAAAGGTATAAAAACAACTAAATTTCAAATCTGTAGCCACTTTAAGATTGGTCCTGTTAAAAATACTGATCTGTGTGAAATTAGAACTGCTGTTGAACGTTTTATTGAGAAATCAATCCAAGGAAAAACAGTCAGTAATGCACATCCATCCTTATTTCTTTTCTCTTTTTTAAATTTTTGCATTATAGACGAGACAGGAAAAAGAACCCGCCATAAAAACCTGCATATAACCTCTCATATTCCCCTCCTCCTTCCCTGGTCTTGCATCTTGTTACACCGCGGGTCAGATTGTGCAACTATTCAAATTCAGTTGTCAATATATTATGGAAGAGGTTTCCAGATCTTATTGAACCGGGTCGGTTTGTTTGTTTACCAGAACCGTATTCGCTCCAGGTGGGACGGCCTTATCATTTCCTCCAGCAACAATTTAACAGACGGGGGGGGGGGGTTTCTTCATTACTGTAATAAAAGCATAAAATAAAATTTGTTCTTGACGTTTCTGAAGTGGTGATCAACTGATCAGAGGTTCCAAGCACAATCAAAGGTTGATCCCTGAAAAAAAAATGTGACTTTAAGACTTGAAAAATCTAAATCTTACTGTATTTAAATGTATTTTTCTTATTGTTTCCTCATCGGTTGCGTTCAGTTTTAACATTCAGCATCTTTTAACACCAACCTTTCCACATTTCCATGTACATCCGTGTTGAACCAGAGCAGCTCTCAGTCAGCCAACAGGTCTGCCGCCCTGGTTATAAACGTCCCGGTTTCCTTATGCAGAACCAGCAGTTCAGCCATGCCATAGCAGCACTGAGAAGCAATTATGAATGAGCCATGTGAGCCCACGTAGTCTGTTTTTCTTTCTTTAAGTCATTTCCTCTGTCCCGCCTTTTTTTTTTTTTTAATGCGCCACTTTTTTTCTTTCACTCTCTCTGTTGCTGCTGCTTTACTCTTAATGAATGCCACCATTGTCGTACCGTCCTACTGCATTTCTCTTCTCTCTTCAGGGTTCTAACTGAGCTTGTAAGCAAAATGAGAGACATGCAAATGGACAAGACAGAGCTGGGCTGCCTTCGGGCTATCATTCTCTTTAACCCAGGTACAGACTGCCGCTCCTTTAACCGCATTCGGCACATTCACAGAGAAGTTCTGGCTGTGTTTTCATGTAAAATGGGTTCGTTCCCTCCGCTGATGGCTTGTTTGTCCTTTCTTGCTGAAAGATGCCAAGGGTTTGTCCAACCCCAGTGAGGTGGAGCTCCTCAGAGAGCGGGTTTATGCATCTCTTGAAGCGTACTGCAAACAGAAATACCCCGATCAGCAGGGCAGGTAAAGCTTCTACACGAGCAGAACGTTCGTTTTGCTTCGTCACGCTTCTGCCGCCGCCCGTCGTAACCCGCCTCTCCTTTTTCCCCCGCAGGTTCGCCAAGCTCCTCCTGCGACTCCCAGCACTGCGCTCCATCGGTCTGAAGTGCCTGGAGCATCTGTTCTTCTTCAAGCTGATCGGCGACACGCCCATCGACACCTTTCTGATGGAGATGCTGGAGGCGCCTCACCAGCTGACCTAAGGGAGCCGCGTTCAGACCCGGTCCGGATCCGACGCACAGCAGGGTTATGGCCGCGGCCCCCAGTGTCTGGTCACTGGCTCCTCCTGTTGGGCCTCGCTTAACTGCAGCACCTGCTGGTTTTAATGTGCCAGCGTTCACACCCACACACACACACACACACACGTTTCCTGTCACCACGCTCACTATATCCACCCATGCACATGCAGATCACTGAAACTGGATACACGAACTGAAAAGATATAACAAATCCACAGAAAAAGGCTTGAAGCTAATAGTTGCTAACGCTCACCCACGCATGGATTTTCACTATTGTTTCCCGTGATCACTTTTCCTCTGCTGGGGTGTCGACTCTAGGAACCGTGACACCCAGACAGCAAAACGTCTTAATTTAAGTCAGACGCCAGTTTTCACATCTTCATGTTCTCAGTGGGACTTTTGCTTCTGCACAACCGGTGTTTTTCCCCCTCTTTTCTTTTCACTTTGGTTACTTACAGCTACTGCCAGCTGCACCTCTGTTCTGTTCTACTCAGAACGAGCTGCTTAGTTTGTTTGTTTTTCACCATTTGAGCTGAAAAAAATCAGGTGCTTAGCATTTGAATCAACTGTCCAGCGTCTAAACTAAATCATGCAAAGACATCATCAGAGCAAATTTATTCAATCGGGTAAACATAGAAATATTATTTTTTTTTCTTTGTATTCACGCAGAAACTTGTTAAGAGTTTCTATTTTTGAAGTACTGTACTCATGAAATGAGCGCTTTTTTAAGGCATTGAAATCCAGGAAAAGGGGGCCGGGAGTGCTTTGTTTAAAAAAGAAAACGAAGCCCCCCCACCCGCCCCCACCCTGATGCGCACAGCGGGCTTTGTAAGAAAGGAAGAATGACTTGAATAATTTTTTTTTTCTTTTGATTTTTAAGTTTAGATTTTTTTTCTCCAGTTCGGCATTTTAAAGACGCTTGAAGCTTACAGGAAGTAAAGCTTCTTGCAATGAAAATAAAAGTATTTGTTTCTTTTTTTATCTTCCGTTTCCCCGCCCCCTCCCCTCCCTCCCTCCCCCTCTTCTCTCGTGGTCATTAATGCACTTTTGTGAGTTGTAACTGTGTAAATGTTCCTGTTCCCTAAAAATGACCACCCCCCCTTCCCAGACACCTAAGAGGAACTTGAAGGTACTAAGTGTAGGTTTTTTTTCCTCATTATTGCAAACCTAACTTGTTGAACTTGGCGAGCGATTGTGGAGTTTTGGTGCAGATTTGGGCCGGGCCGGGTCTTAAACCATGGCTGGAAAACCGTGACGAGGGTCTGCCCCCTAACGAGCAGCACGGCTTTTATCCAAGAGGCCATGAAAGAGGAAATAGTTTTCAGAAATCGTGTGTATAATCGGGACGGCTTGTTTCTGAGCGTCGCTGAGGAAACAAACGTGTCGGACTTTTGAAGCGTCCTGGGACCGTACGCTGAGGGTGTCGGAGCTAAAAGACGTGGCTCGGCTCCACTTTGTTCTGTTTTAGAAACAAGGTGCTGAGCGCTCGTTAGCTGCGCTTCGTAAAGACGCAGCAGAGGAGTCGGAGGCTGGAAACTGAAACGATGCCACGGAGGGAAAAGTGTAGACGGTATCGACTGGTGTTAACATTTAGCAGAACCTCGGACCGCTGGCTGTGAACGTGGATCGATAGACGGTGCGTCCCTGTTGGTATTAGGACAGGATGTCTTGACTAGTGTTAAAATAAGGCCATTTATTTCTGCCCGACAGTATAAAGGAAATCCTACACCTACTACCTGTGGATCTGGACGTTTTGTTGTGTGTTTGCTTGAATCTTTTGTACAATAGCTGTAAATAATACCAAAAAAAAAAAAAAAACAGAGAACTCCTGCAGAAACAATGGTCTCCCCACACTTCGGAGAGTGAAACTCGTGGCTTCAAAGAAATAAAATTCCTGTTTTTTTTTTCTTTGTCTGTTTATCAAACACGACGTTTTTTTTGTTTTTTTTATCTCTGGAGAACATGAAACTGGCCGGGGCCAGAACCACACCTCATTGCTGCTTTTTGCACCAGCTTCTGCCAATGTTTCCTGTCGTTCCCAGTAACCCATTGGCTGGACGTCTCTGTTGACATTAGCACTTGACATTTTACTGTGATTTCAATTTGTGAAGAACCGAATCGGTGAAACGGTCAAAAGCAGCTACGACGCGTTCAGAAGAAAACCCTCCACGCACCCTCTAATGTGAGCAACACTGGGGCACAGATTTACTTCCCTTTGCAGGCAGCGGCGTATTTAAAGAGTTGGTAAACTAAAGTATATTTAGCCGCCTCCTTAGTCAGCAGATTTAATAGGAATTAGAGTCTTTTCTAGCGAGGAGGTACAGCTGTCTTCTTCCAGGTGCTAAATCATCCACGTGGTCTTTTAAAGGCCTGCACATTCATTCACATCAATGCAAACACAGTATGCAAGAACAGGCGAGTCGCACGACGTTCCCCCTCTCAGCTGCACAGAGATTTGTTCTCTTCTCCATCATCAGCTCGGCCGCAGTCTGTAACGACTGACGGTGGCGTTCCTGTAGAGTTCGGGTTCTAGAGAGAACCTGAAGCGGTGAGACGTAGGAAGCTGCAGGGTTTGAGGAAGCGGTGAGCGTCAAGCTCAGCAGATGATCCCTAGTTTGTTTCAGAGAGTTTGGCCTCCCTGTTAGTGCGGCATAGAGGCTTGACCTGTTAAACGGGTGATTTATTTTAATTATGTTGGCCTAAACCGTAGACTTCTGCCTTCCTCCCGTCTTTATATGTTTGGTCAAGCTAGTGGCGTTTTCTCCGCTGCCATTATTTGCAGAGAAGTCAGCTTCTTGTGCAGCATTGCTGACTCAAGATTGTTGGCGAAGGAAAGCAAGAGATGGAGGCGTCCTGGTGATTTAGGTGACCCTCCAACATCTGCCAGCCGTCTCTGCCGTGTAGGAAAGTCTCAGCGCTCCACTGGTGTGGCTTTAGGATGCCGCTGTGACACTTGAGTGAGAGTGATTCTGTAGCTGCTGAGCATTTAGCTCTGTGGTCCGGATCAGAGTTCAGTCGGACCCCAGGAACCCATAACGAGCATTTTTTTTTTCTCCTCGTATCTCGGCGGTGAAGCCGACTGCCGGATCTCTGCTTTCTCTCCTCTGACTGTTTGAAACGTTTCGTTTCGGAGCTTTCTGTCTTGAATGTTTGAGCCTACCGCTACTGCACGGTGTCCATGACCAGGGAGGAGGACGAAAACGCTTTGGATATTTAACGGCGATCACTCAGATGATTAAACAGCTATTCTGCTACATATGCACCATGTTTCTGTCTGTTTCATTGATTTGTCTGTTACATGATATTAATTAGCAGCACAGTGATTATTCCCCCTCGTCCCTCCTTACTTGTTCTGCTTTAGGTTTCTGTATTTGTGTCATTATTTAGCTGAGAGCTTAGCTTTGAATGATTTAGAAACATGCAGTGATGAAAGCTATAGACTCAGCGCAGGCTCTTAAGCTAAGCCACTTCTAGCTCTGCTGAGCTGGCGGTCGAGTGTTTTTTTGTTTTTTTTAAACGCGTTTTTATGCATTTATGTTCATTAATCTGCAGCTACATCTTTTTAACTGGCAGAAACTGTAACTTTGGCTGTGACGTGCTGAGCGTTGTGGAGTGAAGAAACCAAGCTGGTATGTTGAGCTTTATTAAAACAGCCGGGCCTCCCGGCGGCGGTTTGGCCCCTCTCAGCTGCCGTAGCTACAGCGGCTTGCCTCGCCCGCTCGGGCTTCGCGCTGGAATAGACTTGCAGCTAAAAACCTCTGGTTCTCGGACTGTTTGAGGACGTGAAGCTTTTTTTTCTCGCCGGGAGGCTGTAGAGACGAGGATTCGGAGCCGCGTGTCCCTCTTTGCTTACCTTTACTTGACGGCAGAGCTGCGAGGATCTGCGTGAATCGCCAAGCCCCGCCCACAAATGCTTGTCATTGCAAGTGTGCACTCAAGGCCGACGCATGCTGCCACCTTCTGACTGCGTGGCGGTACTGCTGTCGCCGTCTTTGTTACGTTGTTGAAACTTCTTGTGTTTTATGACTTCAGATTTCTTTTTGATAAAAGGCAAATTTTTTTTTAAACGGATGGCAGGATCTGACCTGAGGGTGTCGTCGCACGTTCCCCCGGAGCCCCCGCTGTTTCAATCAGAGGGCCAGCGTGTGCTATGCAGCCCTCACACCACCACCCTCACACTTTTCAATCACTGCCAAGCTGTTTGCAGCCATCTTTCATGTGGGGCCTCTCAGTCCTCGTCACTTCTGTAAATGGTGATTCTGGAGCAGCACAGTGAAGACGGTGCGCTCACCTCAGCCTGGGTAGTGCTTTCTGAACGGGGGCCCTGATAGGAATGGGAGTGGCAGCTTGTGTGGAGAGGGCAGGCCTGGTCACAGGGCGGAGAGGCGGACCCCTCTGGGTGCTCAAGCTGATCATTTGGTGCTTTTATAGGGTCCCACAACCTGACGACATGCATAGGAGCGAGGCTGAACCTGCTAGGCTGTGGTTGTGACTACAGCTGGGAACTATAAGAGTTGCAGTTCAGAGATAAAAACCCCGACCAGGACGGTGAAACATCCTGACAGGAAGGACTGGTCCAGTATGGCAGGTCTGCTGCAGGATGAGGGGGTTATTCTTAAAGGTCGGGTCAGAAGCGGGGAAAGTATTTAAATGACTGATCAGGCGTTCAGTTATTGATCGAGAGGATAAGTAGAAGAAAAAAACGATTTCCCAGTAGATCTAGGATCTTCCTTAATCTTTTACTCTTCATCTTAAAAACCTTCACACGATGTTTCTTTGTCTTGTTTCTCGTCTCCATCGACTCCAACTATGCTATCCTCCTTTTATTACCAAGTATTAAACACATGCAAGAACTGAAAAAAAAAAGATCAGAACTGAATCTGTCACTCTTCTGTTTCTCTCTCTCTCTCCCTCTTTTGTGTCTCGTTTTTGTCCTGTTTGTATTCTCCTCCATTTTCCTCGTGGAGCTGATTGACTTATTGTGTGCTTTGGGGATTGAAAGAAGAAAAAAAAATATGAAAAATATTTTTTTTCAGTCATTAATTCTGAATCTTGTTTCTGTTTGTTGTATCATGTCCGAGTAAAAGTTTTAATACTGTATGTGAAGTGTTTTTTGTTTATTATTAAGAGAAAGCACACACTCTGCACCCTCATGACTGACCAGTTGTTCCAAATTATTCAAATATCAGGAAGAAATAATAAACAACCTAGAAAGAATCCAGAACTCGCACATAAAACCCATCCTGTAGTGGTACTTGAACGTCTCACCTGGGCTCCTACAGTTTCCTGGTAAAATGATGCGCTCCTCAGTCCAGCAGGACCCCAGGGCCCCTGCTGACCACCAGCCCTGCACTACCTCCTGTCAACCTCTAGAGGGAGCACTGACCTTTTATCCTGACAAACTTCCAACATCAATGGTCTGCTAACTTTTCTCCACCCCCTCTTGTCTCCCCCCTTAGTTGTTTTTACTTAGCAGCAGCCTTGGTGCATCTTCCTACCCCACCCGTTTGACTCAACTTCACCTAAAAGGATGCAGCACAGCTAAAATTAAAGGAGCAGAGACATTTCACCCTGCAGTGGTGCCTATTTCCCCTCTACCAGTCACAAAAACACTGATAAAATTAACACAGACATGAGGTTAAACATTTCCAGCATTTTTTTTTTTGTGATTATTCATCTACTTTCCCACATCTTTGTCCACCCCCTCATAACTACACGTTATTTTTGCACAGTCAAGTTGATGCACAGTTGCTTTTATAAATCCCTCAAATTACCTTTAAACCCAATTGTATTTTATTAAATGTGAGTATACTATAAATCATGAACTAAGCATTGTTTTCCTGGCTTAAAGTCAGTAGACTAGGGAACATAGGAGTGTTTATTTTTTAGGAGCATTTGTTTCCATGTTGCAGGTTTCTGGGCTGACCAACCTGTGTGGAAGGTTTTTTACTGTAGTACCAACCGCCACCAGCAGAGGGCGCAAGCACAATGACTTCTCTGTTAAGGAGCGAAAGACATTTTCAGCCAAGTCAGCAGCAGCAGATTTAGAAAAGACAGAATCAGCTCATAACTTGGTCAAATACATGTTCACAAAAATAAAGTTTTTAGTTTCTAAAGGTGGAATATTTAAACATAATTTCCACCTAATACAAGTAATCATTCCAAAGTGAGTATGATATAATATTAAGCACATATTTGGTATGTTTTCAGCTTCAGAATAAGGGGTCTAAAGTCAAGAGTTATTTAAAGTTCTCTGCTCTGTTTTAAATTGTTACTGGTCTCTCTGGCTGTTTCCAGCTTCATCTTCTCTTCCTCCTTGTTTCTTCTTTAGGTCAGATTATCTTCGTTTTCTCTCCATCCACCTCTGTCTAATTCACCCCCCTTGTCTCCTCTGCCTTGCCAACCTTACAGTATCTTCTCTGCCCTCCTGGCTCGGCCTCCCTCTCCTGTTTCTCCCTCCCGTCCGCTCTGGTATGTGAGGCTGAGCTCTATAGAAAGACACCTTTATGCCCGGGGTCAAATTCCTCTTAATTTCTGCTACAGAAATGTCACTTTTCAGCAGCTGAATGTTATTGCTGTGCCCTGGATAAACAAGCGGTGTTTGAAGTCACTTGGCACCAGCCATTTGCTGGATCCTGTGTGGTAGAGGTACCCCACACTCTGCCATTAAAACACACACCTGTGTGGAAAACAGAGCTTATTTGATGCTGCGCATTCTTGAGACGAGGCAGTTTGTCAGCTGGGTTTGCTGCTCACTGTTATTTTGTGTTCAGTCAAGCAGTGAAATAAACAGAATAATCCCTGTTTGAACTCAGAAGGTGAGATTTTAACACGTTTGCTGATCTGTACCAGTATGATTTATTATTCATGAATTAGGTTAAAAATAACCAAATTATTTCTTATCTGCACTTGCCTTCAAATATTTAGCCAATTTATCTTTTTGGTTCTTATCAAAACTGTCTGACAGGACCAAAGTTTTGAAATGAGGACAAGAATTTAATGTTTTACTGTTTCCTAAAGGTTTTGTGTCTGCAAGATAATTGTAACAGGTTCATGTTTATTTTTGATTATGAAGAACGTCTAATTCTTAAACCAAATGTTAGTTTTTTGTATCTTGAAGATCCAGACGATCAAGGGGGTAAAATCCTTTTTGAATGACTAGTGAGAGTATTTAGCAAAACCAAATTGCTGGTCAGCCACTGTCCCCATGTTCTTTCAGCTGTAATCATATGCTATGTTTTTTTTCTGGGCATAAACAGACTAAATCAGAGCCAAGGTACACTTAGATGACTGAGAGCTCCTCCTGAGGAGAGCTAAATGTGGGCGAAGTGCAACAAAATATAATAATTTAACATTTGGGGCCAGTTGGTCTTTGTAATCAAGGAAACAGACAGACTGAGATAGTTAGAGTCTTAGAAGCCGTGGAAGAAAAGGTCAGGATTTGAGGGAGGCTGTTCTGCTTTCAACTACAAGTGTTTACTCATAAAAATGTTAAATAGAAGGGTTTTACTGCAAACTATATGTTGTAGAGAATTCAAAAGTATAATCATGATTTGAAGTTAGTTTATTTGTAACTGCCTAGGACTGCTCTAATGTGAATTTTAGTATTTACGATTATAACTTACGGTTAAAGTGATCAATTCATGGACATGAATATCTAATTAATTCAGGGCTTTTATTGGTGCATTAAAACCAATCTTTTTCCAGGATAATTGATTATATCTCTTAAAAGGTCAATAATGCTTTAAAAAAGATGTCTTAAAATTTATGGGTATTCTATATTCCTCATAAGACAGAAATACACTCACGACAGACTCACTGATAAACATACAGTAGTTCTCCACCCCTACCATGATGTATCTTGGCCATGCACTTTCCGTAGCCATCAACAACTTTCTAACATGATTCTGGGTAACAACCGTATATTTAAGGTAAGTTAAAGGATTTAGGTGTTGTCCTCATTCTTTATTATTTCATTATCAGGAAAAAAGCAGCTAACTACTCTCCAGACCCCAAACATCATGAAAACAAATTCTTAATAAGTTTACCTTCAGGTATAGCCTACAGAGCGCTGTTCGCTATAACCGGCCGCCACAGAGAGTTTCTCTCCTCAGGCTGATGGACACTTAACAGTCAGAGATCAACGCTGTGCTCATTTGCACCAACACCACCATGTCTTCCTCGTTTGTAAAAACACATTAACAAAATATTTTTCCGTTATTTATTCTTAAAAGCATGTGTGTAACTAATTTGGCTTTTAATTAGTGAAAATCAAGTATTGCTTTTATAAATACATATTCTGGCCAAGTCTAATAACATCACACCATAAATGAAAGCGTTCTCATAACTAGAAGTTTATAAATACAAAGGTGTTGGTGCACCCACTGGGAGACGCCATGTTGCTTTACTATTTCTGATTACAGCAGCTGAAAGGGGACAAACTTATCAGCCTTTCTTCTATATGAAGACGTGCTGATGGTGGTTGTGACAAAGTGGGTGAGAACACCATTTGTCTGTTTATATACATTTGGTAACATTCTGGTTTGTTTTGATTTAGCCATATTGTATTTAGTCTTTAGTTTGCAAATATATATACTATCCCGGGTTTGTTTATGTTTTGCATTTCTAATGATTATTTACTATAACATCGTGGTTCAAATCATTCAGTTTGTAATTGTTTTTTCATTTATCTTGTGTATTTTATTTCAGTGAATTTACCTGATTTACTTTACTTCCTGGAAATTAGGCCTTCCTGTTGGAGGATTGGCACAGGAAGAGACCATCTGAAGAGGGGGAAGCAGTAATCCATCCATATTAAGTTTTGGGCATTGTGTAATTTAATGCTGTTTGTATTTCAATTGTTGCATTGTTTCATATTCAGATAGTGCTGAATTGTATTGATTTTAACAATGATACATTTGATAGGAAATGTATCAATTGTTTGGGGGTGCCTGTGTGGGAGAGTCCATCGGAGGCCATTTTGTCTACCTTGGTGGGGAAAGGTATAAAAGACAAGAAATTGAGAGGTTCTAGAGAGGGAGAGAACCAGGTCAGTGTAGTTGTGTGCACGTGACATTAATTTTGGTTGCTTTATGTTCAGTTTTGATCTGTTTAGCCATGTTAAACCTTTTGGTTATTTTTTTGAGATTTTTTGTAAATATTTTTCAACACCTTTTTGTGAATAAATCACCTGCTGCACTGGACATCTTTTGCCTGACTGCCTTCCTTTTAGCCACTTTGGCCAGGCTAACTCACATTTGGTGGCAGTGGTGACTTCCAGGCCAAGGAAGAGGCAGTGGAGAAGATGTCAACCCGGTCAAAGAGGGCCTTCGTTCCAGACTGTGAAGAGGAAGGAGTTGAAGAAGCCAATGACCAACAAGGGGCAGTAAGTGGCCATGTTACCGGACAACAAAATGTGGCTGAACTGACGAGACTTTTGCAATCCCTGATGCAACAACAGGCAGAACGTGATGTCAAACTGGAGCAGGAGTACAAGCGACAGGAGGACAGATGGAGGCAAATTCGGCATCAGTTTTCCCAGCTTCAACAGCAGGTGCAGCAAGAGAGGGTTGACCATCTGCAATCATGGGAAGCTCCAGCATCTACTTCTGCGCTATCAAGAGGACCTACTCCAGAACCATCTTCCCTTCCACAGGATCTACCCCAGCGTGACTCTGAATCAATGCAACAACCCAGTGGAACACAGCATCCAACTATGGTGAGACACTCTGGTTGGAAAGGGCCAAAAATGCAACCCTACAATGAAGGTGAGGACATTGAACATTATTTGACCACCTTTGAAAGGATTGCACATGCCTGCCAGTGGCCACAAGATGAGTGGGCTCTTCACCTAGCCCCACTGCTAACTGGTAAAGCTCGTTCGGCATATGTAGCTATGGATATGGATGACACTATGGACTATGCAAAAGTGAAGTGTGCTGTTTTGCAGAAGTATGAAATAAGTGAGGAAACATATCGACTGAGATTTCATTCCAGTACTATGAGGGAAGAGGAAACATCGAAGGAACTGCAGGTCCGCCTCAAGGACTGGTACATCAAATGGATGACTCCTGAAACAAAGACAAAGGAACAAATCGGAGATGCCATCATCTTGGAACAGTTTCTCAAGGTACTGAATCCTGATCTTCGGACATGGATTAAAGAGTGCAATCCAAAGACCTCCAGAGAAGCAGCAGAACTGGCTGAAGCCTTCTTGTCAGCTCGTCGACCATCCAGAGACTTCATTAAAGCTAAGTCCTTTTCACACTTGCCTTCCAACAAGTCATCTAGTGGCACTGACTTTCGTCTGAAAGCTACAAGACAGAACTGGTACAACACAGATCCTGCCAGATCTGAGAGAAGTACAGTAAATAAAGCGTGTCATTTGTGTGGTCAAATAGGTCATCTTAAAGCACAATGTACAAAGATGTCTTCCAGTAAAAACTACATGTGTTCTGCTTTACAAAATCAACTCAGTAGGGAGGATAAAAGTGTATGTGAGTTGCAGCAACATGAACCATCCATAGGGGTGTTTATTGAAGATAAACCCTGTGTAGCTCTGCTGGATTCAGGAAGTAACCGCACTCTGGTTAGACAAGACAGTCTTCCTAGAGATGTGATATTTTCAGGAGCAACAGTGGATGTGTGTTGTATTCACGGTGACAATGTACCTTATCCTATTGCTGAGGTTTCAATTGAAGTTGATGGCCAGTGTTACACTCTTTCAGTGGGAGTACTGCAAACACTGCCATATCAAGTGGTTTTGGGCCGTGATCTCCCAATACTAGCTGGGCTAATAACGAAGCATTCCTGTCAGGCCAAAGTTGGGGAGAGTTTGCTAGCTGTCACAAGGTCGGAAGCAAAGAAGCAACAGGCTAATGCTTTAGGTTGGGATGAGTTGCCTTTTGCAAATGAGGGTGGACCATTGGATGGGTTTAGCACTTGCAATAAAACAGAAAAGAGCAAAAAGCAGAGAAGACATGAGAAGGTGAGGGGAACAAGAATAGCTGAGCACATTCCAGAGCCTTTAGAGGTTGAAGCTCTTCCCAGTGCTAGTCATGTGGCTAAACTACAGAAAGAGGATCCAACACTTCAACCATTGTTTGCTAAATGTGTTAATGAATCAAATCAAGTTAAGGGTAGAGAGGAAATGTTTATGCTTAAGGACAATTTGTTGTATCGCCGCAGCCAGATTGGGGACCAGCTGGTGATCCCACAGAGTTTGAGACCTACAATCTTGAAAATGAGTCATTCAATTCCCTGGGCAGGACATTTGGGGCAGTCTAAAACATTTGCTAGAATGGTTCCCAGGTTTTACTGGCCCCAACAGTTTAGTGACACAGTAAAATACTGCAAAGCTTGCCCACAGTGTCAATTAACTGCTCCAGGCAGAAAATCAGATAGGGCTCCACTTATTAGTATGCCAATCATTGATACACCCTTTACACGAATTGCTATGGATATAGTTGGTCCTTTAGAACGAAGTAAGGCGGGTCATAAATATATACTTGTGATTTGTGACTATGCAACAAGATACCCTGAAGCCTTTCCCCTAAAGAAAATAAAGGCTCGTCAGATTGTTAACTGCCTTATTCAGTTGTTCTCTAGAGTGGGAATACCTAGAGAAATCATTACAGACCAGGGTACCAACTTTACTTCAAAGATGCTTAAAGACATCTACAGTTTGTTGGGAATTCAAGACTAGTCCCTATCATCCACAAACTGACGGCCTTGTGGAGAGATTTAACAAGACCTTAAAATCAATGCTCCGGAAGTTTGTAAATGATACAGGGTCAGATTGGGATCAATGGCTCCCATTTCTGTTATTTGCCTATAGAGAGGTTCCACAAACATCTACTGGATTTTCACCATTCCAGTTGCTTTATGGGCATCCAGTTAGAGGTCCAATGGATGTTTTGAAAGAAGCTTGGGAGGGTTCTATGTCAGAACAGAGGTGCAATGAGCTCTCACATGTTTTAAAAATGAGGGACAAATTGGAGACGCTTCAAGAACTTGCCAATACAAATCTGGCTCATGCACAACAACAACAAAAGCAAAGATATGATAGAGCTTCAAGAAGAAGAGTTTTCAGTGAAGGCCAAAAAGTTCTTCTACTGTTGCCAACTTCTGAAAGCAGTCTTCTTGCAAAGTGGCAAGGACCATACCAAATCACAAAGAAGACAGGTCCGGTCACATATGAGCTTTATTTGCCAGAGCGTCGAAAGACCCATCAAGTCTTTCATGTTAATCTGTTGAAAGAATGGACAGATCAGCCACAGGAAGCAACATCTATGTGGGCGTGCGCGGTTGTGGATGAAGAAGACCCTCAGGAGCAGTACTTTCCTCCTTCAGTGGTTGAATCTGTATTTCCAGACCTCCATCATTTACCAGTGGAAAGACGTTGCAAACTGCAGTCACTTATGACAGAGGAACTCTTTAGTTTAAAACCAGGTCTGACACACCTCATTGAACACAAGATTACTCTGCATTCTCCAGACCAACAGCCAATTAGAGATACCACTTGCCGTATTCCAGCTAAGCTATTGCCGGAACTAAAGAATGAGCTTGAGGAGATGCTGGCTGCAGGAATCATCGAGCCATCATATAGTGAGTGGTGTAGTCCAGTAGTGCTTGTCCCAAAGAAAGATGATTCTAAACTTAGATTTTGTGTAAACTTTTCTAAGTTAAATTCTGTATCTGCTTTTGATCCTTATCCAATGCCGAGGGTTGATGAACTAATTGATCGCTTGGGAAATGCTAACTTTCTGACGACCCTTGACCTTTGTAAAGGTTATTGGCAGGTTCCATTGTCAGAATCTTCAAAGGACTTAACAACATTTAGAGTACCAAGTGGTTTGTTTAGATTCACAGTAATGCCTTTTGGTTTACACGGAGCACCGGCAACATTTCAAAGGTTAGTGGACCAAGTTTTAAGAGGTGCAGAACAGTATGCAGCTGCATACATTGACGATATTGTTATCTTTAGTCGTACATGGGAGGACCATCTGAAACATCTAGATGATGCGTTTCACCGTATCAAGAATGCTGGACTTGTTATAAATGCCAAGAAGTGTCACATTTCCAAACCTGAGGTGCAGTACCTGGGGTATGTGATAGGAGGGGGTGGTATCCGTCCACAGGTTGGGAAAGTGGATGCAATTGCAGCAGCACCCTTACCAAATACCAAGAAAAGATTGAGATCCTTTTTGGGATTACTAGGCTGGTACCGAAGACTGATTCCAGACTTTTCTTCAAGAGCTGCTGTACTGACGGACATGACGAGAAAATCTAGTCCTACGAAGCTTAAGTGGACTGAGGAAACTGTAACTGCAGTCAATGATTTGAAAAACTGTCTGTGTCAGAAACCTGTTTTGCAATGTCCAGATTTTAATCTTCCCTTTACAGTGCAAACAGATGCCTCTAAAGTCGGCCTAGGAGCTGTTTTGCTTCAAGGAGAGGAAGGACGACAGTTGCCAGTTCAGTACATAAGCAGGAAACTTTTTCCTAGAGAAATAAGGTACTCGACGATTGAAAAGGAAGCATTGGCTATTAAATGGGCTTTAGATTCGTTGAGGTATTATCTCATTGGAAAAGAGTTTGTTCTTGAAACTGATCATCGGGCTTTGCAATGGATTCACAAAATGAAAGATACAAATGCAAGGATAACTAGGTGGTATTTATCCCTTCAGCCCTTTCGTTTCCAGATCCAGTATAGACCAGGACACAAGAATGTCATTGCTGACTTCCTGTCCCGTGACTCAGAGGAGTAACGGTCTTAAGGGGGGGGGGGAGTGTGACAAAGTGGGTGAGAACACCATTTGTCTGTTTATATACATTTGGTAACATTCTGGTTTGTTTTGATTTAGCCATATTGTATTTAGTCTTTAGTTTGCAAATATAAATACTATCCCGGGTTTGTTTATGTTTTGCATTTCTAATGATTATTTACTATAACATCGTGGTTCAAATCATTCAGTTTGTAATTGTTTTTTCATTTATCTTGTGTATTTTATTTCAGTGAATTTACCTGATTTACTTTACTTCCTGGAAATTAGGCCTTCCTGTTGGAGGATTGGCACAGGAAGAGACCATCTGAAGAGGGGGAAGCAGTAATCCATCCATATTAAGTTTATACTTGTTTGTTGTTTATACTTGTTTGTTGTTTATACTCCTCCACAGTGGTGGAGGAGTATAAACAAGCAAACAAAATTGTCGATTATTCTATGTGCCGTTTTCTGGTAAAATGGAGGACCAGCCATACTCTTTGCCAAGCGAGAGGGAAGAGAAAGTAATAAAGAAAAAAAGACGTAATAACCAGGAGAAAATGAGAGGCTATATCGGCACAGCTATTATTACCAGGTGGAGATAATTCATGAGGGAGAGGGGATTAAAAATGGATGCGGAGGCTGCAGGCTTTCTGATGGACAGGTACGTTAATTCAATATACCAATGAATCTTATGTTGCCGTTATGTTGGAAGCAGGGCAGTGTAGTCCAGCAGTTATTGTGTCCTCTCTGTAGAGATGGCTAGTTTGTTTGGTAGCCTGGACGAGCTCCGTTTCCATCAGTTATCTTTCTGTACCTCATCGCCTGACGGGACACTCGAACTCATGCAGGATGTTGATACTGTCACATTTATGATACTTCGTAGCTTCAGTAGTAGATATTACATGCTTAACAGTGAGGCACCAGAGCAGGGGTCACCAACTTGGTGCCTGCGGGCACCAGGTAGCCTTCAAAGACCATATGTGGTGTCCTCAAGCCTGTTCTAAAACCAGCACAACCCTCCAGTGAGCTGCATCTAAAATGTTATTTTTATTTAGTTGCTCATCCTTTTCAATCATACTTGTATTTACAATGATAAATGTAAAAAAAAAAACTTGTTTTTATAACAAAGTTAAGGTGAGTTTTGACTCTTTTAGTTCAAAGGTCAGTACAGGTAAGCCTTCACAGAGTACCAATGAAGTAGCTCTCTACTTCTAAAAGGTTGGTGATCCTTGCACCAGAGCTCGCTTCTTAGTCGTTTGAAATGCATTTAGCGAACCACGAAATGGGAGTAAGTCTTACGCGTTGGGGCTTTAACGGCAAAGTGGAACTAATGTCAAATTCCTTGTTTGTGTGCACAAACTTGGTGATTAAAACTGATCCTGATTCAACTTCATGCAACAATCAGGCAGCACAACAGCTCCACAGCATGATGCCACCACCACCATACTCAACCTTAGCTCCTACAGACACGTTTCTTGACATTTCAGACAAATAGCTCAAAATTTATTCTGACCTTAAAACCTTTTATTGAGAAGCATTTGGCCTGTCCATGTGGGCAGCTGCAGGTTTCAGTCGAACATGGATGGGTCGAATTGTAGAGCGGAGTTCATGTTGATGTGGACAGTTTCACAGGACAGGTGGCAACAAGGAGTTATCTGAACCTGACAGTTTGTATCATCTTCCCATCTTCAATAAAGTGGTTCCACATCTAAAAAACTTGTACAATCATTTAGAAATTAATCCATAAGACATTCCCTGATAGCAATTAATGAACCATAAGCCCTCCATTACAGATCTACCAAATACTTGGAAACAGGTTGAAGTATTCAGTGTCAAATAGCAAAAACTAAAGATGTCCAGACTGAAACTAATACAGTGAGCCAGGCTTCATGCTAGAGCTGCACAATATATTGAATCCTAATTATAATTTAAATATCAGTGCATGCAAGATTGCAATTCCAAGGGACTACTTGAATAAAATATTTTGTGGGGTATAATATTTAAAAGTCATGCTTGTTGAATGCACTTCCTTCTATCCTAACACCAGGAGTATTTCTTCTGTAGCTGACCTGCTAAAGCTCTGAGAGAGTGGTTGTAAAGAATGAAGAGGTAATCATAATCAATATAATCAGGATATGTTAAGCAAAGGTGTTGCTGTTAAATGTTTTCTTGAAATCGTGCAGACCAGGCAGATGTATACCTTCCCGCCTTAAAAGAAACAAGAGAGTAATGGTTGAATTTGAGACTTTGGTTAATGAGCTTTTGCCGGTTTACAGGGAGCGTGCAGAGGGAAAATCAGAGAGGAAGAAAGTGATGAAAAGGAGAAGAAACAAGAAGGAAGAGGGAGGGTAGTATTTCCATCCTGCAACGCCACGCGTATTAATGATGCCGCCTTGCCCCGTGCATGTTTTGTTCGTACAGCAACAGCCCGGATGAACCGAACTTAAGGCAGAGATGAAAAGCTCTCTATACTTCAAAGGTCTGACAGACTGGAAATAGCTCCAAACCATAACAGTTGGATTGTTTTTAGTGCCGGTTTTCCCTGACCTCGTTAAGCGGCTGCTGTGTACAAATAATTTGTCTGTGTTCTGTCTCTTCCTTCTGGAAATTATTAGCAATTTGTTTTTCTTTCCTTGAACTTTTATGCATCCCAACGTGAGACAACAAGCTCCACACAGGCTCCTGATTCTGGTTTCATCCTCTTAAGTTTTTTTTATTATTATTATTTTGACCCATATTTGAATTCTAAAACTAAAACTTGTTCAGTGCTTTCATTATGTCACCGTGATATTCTCATGTGTTATGAGCAGATATGTGACCGGGGAGCTGCATATATCTATCTATTTTTGCTTTTCTAATACTGAGTCGCAGGGATCAAAGGTCCAGAAGGGAATCCCAGACATTCTGCTACCCAGTGACATTTTTTGGCTTATTCAATGGGATCCCAAAGGCGTTCTCAAGCCTGAAGCGAAATAAAGTCCCACCTGCATGTTCTGGGTCTGCTCCCAATAGGATTTGCTAGCAAAGCCCTAAGGAGGAAGCTCATTTCAGCTGCTCGCATCCAGGATCTTGTTCTTTTGGTCATATCCCATAAGTTATGGCCACATCTAACATTTGGAACAGCGATCAGCCAGTGAATGGAGAGCTTAGTTGTTTTTTTCTGGCTCAGGTCTGTCTTCAAACGTCTGCAGATGACCCCAATCTGTCTATCAATCTCCCTCTCTACCCTACCGTCATTAATGAATGCCGAGGATCAGTAGGTCAGGCGTGTTCAAGCAGTGACACGTCTGGAAGTTGCAGGACAAAGGCTCTCGAGGACTGAAGTTTGAGACTTCCAGGGGGAACTGAGCTCTGCAATATGCCCAATAAAGTATTCTATTCATGGTTCGGTTTTCTTTCTGCTAAAGATGCAAAAAACATTTACAGACTGAAACGTATTTCTGGTTTTAGTTTCATTTTTCTTAAATGTGAGCATTAAATGTAGGAAACATTGATCATAAATCATAAAATGTGCAGCAGGTTGTAGGTTGACTGGGTTACCCCATTTATGCAAAAAGTTTATTAATTTAATCTTTATCTGTTTTGGCTTAACTAAAAGCAAGGTGCACCAAAGACTCAAAAATGGTTTCAGCAAATTTACAGATTTCTATCCCCTGCCGGTTGATTGGTGGAGGACTTTTATGCAACCTTGCGCCCATTGTTATTTCTTTCTCATTGTTTGCTCTTGAACCTCTCCTCCCTCCTCACATCAGTCCCATCTTTTTTTAATCGCCGTCGCTCTCAGTTCACAGATTTCTGTCCTCTTCACCAGCGGACCCAGAGACAGGACCCTGCTCTCAGCGGCTTCCTGTCTCACAAAAGGCTCCACTGTTTCCTCCCCTCCGTGTTTCCTCTGCTGCCACCCACCCCCTTCCTCAACACCCCTGTGGTACATTCCCTCCCTCTCCACCGATGCATTCCTCACCGGCTTCATCCTCGTCAGGAGTCCCTCCGTGACTTTGGAGCTGAGCCTCTGGTGAACCTGGAGAATCAGTGGATCGGGGTTCTGCTCGGTTTTAGTTTGACTCGGAGGCTTATCGTTAGATGGGCGTGAGGATCACGTTGAGAAAAAGTGCTGATAAAAACATTTACTTGTTAGATGAATAAAAGTAAGAAATTATTCCATGGCATATTCGTTATTTTATGTTTATTCTTACACTCCCAAACGTATTAAACAGCAAGTTTGTAACATCTGGAAGGTTTAATTGAAAGCATGGTTCATAAATTAACGTTAATCTTAGAATAATTATCCTTTAATAAAAACTGATGGGAGGAAGGTGAGGATGATATTGAAGCCATTTGTTGCAAACTAAGCAGAAGTAAAAAGTTTCTGATTTAATTAAACTGAACTGATATGTGACTGTATTAACTCTTATTTTTACAGGTTTCATGTTAATTTGTTGATAAGAATTTAACATGAATGCATTTTTATTTACAACTTTAATTATTTGACCCTTTGTGCTATTTTTCTCTCATCTTATCTACCAGATTGTCTATATTTCAGGATTAATTATTTTTTATTACAGTACACCAATCATGGGACGGTGGTCTGCAGCTTATTTCAGTTTTGAAAACCAAAAACTCTAATGTTGAAATAGATAAATCTTCGTGTTTTTACATAAAAGATGCTTGAACAATGTTTGCCACAACTTCTATTTTTTTCTATTTTCTTCTGCTGTGCTGGTATATTCCTAATCTGTAGTAAGATTTAGCAGTTTGGACGTCCTTCGCTCATGTTTTACTTTAATGCTCCAGATCATTTCATTGGGGTTCCAGGTGTGGTCCTTCAGGTAGGTCTCCATCTTTTTCCCTTTTCACGCAGACAGGGCGAGGCTTTTTGTTTCTGAAATATGCAAGTTCTTTGTTAAAGAGATGTTATCTGGCTGGGAGGCAGCATGTGTTGCCTAAACACCTGTAGGAACGGTTCATAACCAGCGGTGCGTTCACAGACGTGTAAATTAACAGTCAGTGAAGGCAGCGACCACCCAATGGTGTTTTTCGAATTTTCATTTCAGCTTTTTTTCCCCTAAATCCTGAAATTCATCAAGAAATTAAACACAATTGGAACATTTGAGCCGTCTCATTATTTCCGGCTGACGCTAAGTTTTTGTTATAGAACTTTAAGTATATTTTTGTGTTGGTGTTTAAGATAAGTTACCATGACATTTTTATTTATGTAACACATAAGATGCGTTATTTTAACACACCATCCATCACATCATAAATTTGGTCAAACCTCTAACTTATGTTGGAGAAACTGTCCAAAATAAAATTTATTTATGAAGGGCCGCATGGCGGCTGGTCCCTGGCTTTCTCCAGTGGTCATTGGGCGAGAGGTGGGGTGCACCTGCACAGGTGACCAATCACAGGACAGCACTGAGTTCCAAAGGCCAAACAACCATGCCCTCTCACTCCTAAGGGCAATTTAGAGACAGATTAACCTTACAGTCATGTTTCTAGACAGTGTGAGGAAGCCGGAGTACCCAGCGAGAACCCATGCATGCACAGGGAGAACATGGGAACTCCCTGCAGAAAGACCCTAGAACCTTCTGGCTGCAAGACAACAGGGCTACCAGCTGCTCCTCTGTGTAGTTTGACTCATTTTTAAACTACCAACGTTATGGACTAATGGTTTTAAATACATGCATAACCGTAAGCAATGGAGTAATATTAACATGAACAGGGGCACTGTACGTGTTTATATGAAATACATGTAAATAAATACAAAGTTTACAAAAAAAATAACACGTGGTTGACCAAAGTGCTGCACAACAAGTAAAACTCAAAATGGATAAAAGAAACTAAAACCATAAATGCACAATTATAGCACGGTAAAATTAGATTAAACTGTATAATCGATGTCAGGGTCTCTTTGTTTTAATAGCTTGTGTTTATTGGTGGTCCAATACTTTTCAAAACCAGATTCTGTCAGAACCAAAGATCCAAAGGAGCAGGTACAGTATGTGTGATTCTGTTTGACAGTATGTTTTTTCTTTTCTGTGTCTTTTTCAACCTCCAAATGTCATCATAGAAGATCCCACTGCATTATTTTTTATTAACCTCACTGAGAAAACCAAACCGATTTTGCTTCACACCAGAAGTTTGTGGCAAACGGTTAATTAAAGGTGTAGATTATGACGTCACATGTCGAAATGTATTGTTTCCCCAATATTTAATATTTAGCTGTAATCAGTGAAACATTTTATGATAAAAATCTGCCCTTCATCATAATGCTATCATATAATTAAATCTGAACAAAGGTCTGACATTTGATAAGTGACATTAATTTGATTAAGTGACGTCAGACTGAAGCCCAGCATCAAAATCGACCCCAAGCTTTCATAGCCATCAGGTTCACTGATGTGTCTCTTCAACACCAGACCGACTCACCTGACCTTCACCTGGACCTCACGCCGTCGGCTAACGAGTCTGGGTTACAGCCGGGCTTCGCTGCCCTCGCTGCCTTCATCGCTGAACCAACCAAATACTTGTGATTCTTCACATTCTTGGTTCTTCTCCGTTTTCATCCCTTGCAATTAGGGAAACCACCAAGTCAGCTTGTTTCTCATTCCAAGTCAAGTCGTTTAATTGATGTTCTCGTGTTTAAGTGGATTCTGTCTCGCTTTTATTCCCACAGGGAACCGCAGCTCGTCTGTGGATAAAAAATACAGTAAATTGTCTTTTGCTTCTCTTTAAAATGATTTCTGCTACATTTTCATCTCAATAAAAAACGGCAACCTGAACCTTGGTTGCACCTCGGATTAAGATCCTAGTCTGATTAGATCAATATTGGCTGCTGGCTCCTGCTTTTGTTCTTAACCATGGCTTTGTAATTATTTATTATCTTAAACTGTGTTTTAATATGCATTAGTACTGTTTTTCTGTGCGTAACGTTTATGATGCCTCTACAAATTCTCAGTTATCCGGGTCATCGCAGCAGCAAACCGGCTTAGATCGGAGGCAACCAGACTTTCTAGAAAACATTTCAACATCTATCCAGGAGTCTTTGTCAATTCTGATGGCTCGCACTTGAGCAACAAACATTTATGATGTTATATAATGTTGGAAATGAAAATTTATGACATGGCACAATGAGATTAATC